>NW_007250736.1:206188-213556 GCF_000164805.1 Carlito syrichta
TGAAATTGTTTATCCTTTAGGACTTTGAAGATAGGGCTCCAAGCTCTCCTAGCCTGCAGGGTTTCTGCAGATAAATCTGCTGCTATTCTGATTGGTCTGCATGGTGGGTGATCTGGCCTTTTTCTCTTGCTGCCTTTAGGATTTTTTCTTTTGTGCCTACTTTATTTAGGCGAATTATTATGTGTCTAGGAGTTGGTCTTCTCATTTGTTGTCTTGCGGGGGTTCTCTGAATCTCTTGTGTTTGAATTTTTGTATCACTGATTAGATAAGGGAAATTTTCTTGAATGATCTCGTGGAAAGTTTGTTCCAATGTGGTCTCTGTTTCTCTTTCTGCCTCAGGGAGTCCGATTATTCTTAGGTTAGGCCTCTTGAGGTAGTCACTCATCTCTTGAAGGTTTTGTTCTGTCTTTTTTAGCTTATTTTCTGTGTTTTTAAGAGTTTGGGTTATTTCTATATTTTGGTCCTCAAGCTCTGAGATTCTTTCTTCTGCTTGGGTAATTCTGCTTTCCATGCTTATCAATTTGTTATTTATTTCATTCACAGTATTCTTTATTACTGTTATCTCAGATATCAGCTCCTTCCTAGTTTCTTCTTGTGTCTCCTCAATTCTTTTTAGTCTCTCCATTATTGTTTTGATATCTACATTTGCATTTTGAGACCCTTCATTCTGGGGACTTTTCATTGTTTGTATTCCAAAGTCAATTTGCTCAGTGTCTGCTCTCCCAGGCGTCTGGGAGAGACCCATACTCTTCTTTTGGTTTTTCTTCATTTCTGTAGATTTTCTCCCTTTACCCCTTTCCTCCCCCTCTTCAATTCTGTTTGAGGGAGGGTGGGGTTGCTTTTATTCTCTTCTGCAATGACCTGTTCTTCCTTATGAGGGTCTTCTGGTTTTGTTCACTTTTCCCTCTGTTTTACAGTCTGTCTATTCAGCAGTTTGCAGTCTTGGTCCCAACTATCAGGTGAGAGAGAGACACAGGGCACTGATCTCTTTGGAGTTCTTCCTCCTCCCTTTTGGCCACATGCTTTGTCCCACAGCTGGAGCAGGGTAGGGGATGGGGCGCCTGGAACTCAGCACTCATCAGGTCCCTCTGAAGTTTGTGCTCTCAGGATATTGCCTTTGGGCCATGATCAAGCCCTGAATAGTTGATCCATCAGTCACAGAGATTGGATCTGTTGGTCCTGCACTTGCCTGTCCCCCCTTCAATATGGTGGTGGGTGCCTCTCTTGTCCTCTTCTGTGGAAGCTTACCACTAGACTGTACACAGCCCTTTCAGGCTCCCTGCACTGATCTCTTTGGAGTTCTTCCTCCTCCCTTCTGGCCACACGCTTTGTCCCAGAGCTGGTTCAGGGTAGGGGATGGGGTGCCTGGAACTCAGCACTCATCAGGTCCCTCTCTTTTTTTTTTTATTTATTGTAGAGATGAGGTCTCTACAATAGTTACTCGGGCTGGTCGCAGATCCGTGGGCTCAGGCAATCCTCTCACCTCAGCCTCCCAAAGTGCTGAGATTACAGGCTGAGCCACTGAGCCCAGCCAGAAAGTCTGTATTTCTAACAAACCTCCAAGGGATACTGGTGCTGCTGGTCAACAGACATACTTTGAGAAGCAAGTCCTAGCCTAGGAGGAAACTTCCTAAGTAAGACTTCCTTGTCTACTCCAGCATTCACTGCTATCTCTCAAAGGCCTTCCCCATGTTATTTTGCATATATTGCCATACTGTCTCATTTTCATATGGGTAGGTCTTGTTCTGCCAATTCAATTTTGAGATAACTCTTTTTGTACTTTCTCTCTTCTAATATTTATTGGGTAATTTCTATATACCAGGCACTGTGCTAAATTCTTGTATGAGTTAGCCTCCTTTAATTCTCAATGATAGGTAGTTACTACTGTTTTCATCAATTAACAGGTGAAAATACAGAGGCACATAGAACTTAAGACAATTGCCCAGGGTCAACCTGCCAGCAAGTCACAAAACCAGGACACAAATGTAGTCTTATTCTAGAGACAGGGTCCTCGATCACTAAGGGTTTTCTGAGATTGCACCTTACTGGGACAGTGTCAAATACGTTTTTATATTCCTTCAGCACTGATTCCAGTGTTATACCTAAATATAAGCAGTAGTAAAAAACCTTTTATAAAAATAAGGAAGGAATACATATATGCTGTTTTCTATTTTTTTCCTACTTAGTTACTTAATGAAACCCATGAAACTGAATATCAGAGGACGACTAACATTATCAGACAAATGTCCAATAATATGGACTTGACTAAAATGCATATTATTAGAATCTGGTCGTGAGTAGTTATGCTACGGGGGCACCATTTGCTCTATGATATATTAAAATCTGTTATAATGAGATCAAATTATGTGCCATATTGTGTCCTGTTGATGAGAAAACAAAATTAGTTATTAAAAAAAGTATAGATTCTACATAATATATTCTTAGTCACAAAGAGGACCCAGATTCCACACAAATTTGCAGAAATTAGCCACAGAGATGTAATAATCTTGTACCAGTTTGCAGAGGTGCCCCTGTTAATATTATTCCATTTTAAAAATCTTTTTTACTATTGTGAAAATGAAGTCAAATAGAAAATGTTGTCCAGAGCACAAAGAAAGCAGCACCCTATTTTGGAGGTAAGTATGCAACATATTGGTTCCATAATTCATAAGCCACCCTCATTCAGTTTATGCATCATGGAAAACAGTGTTGAACCTATTGGAAAACACTTGGAAAGCAGACATCTTGCAAGGGCTCTGTTTTGATGATTTTGAGAGAAAGTAAAAGTCAAATTATGGTACCTGTTAAAGCAATGGTGTTTAGTTTGAGTTAAAAAGGAATACACATTTTCAATAACAATAACCTTTTAAAAATGTGTTGGAAATATGGGATAGTTGAATCATACAAAAGTAGAGATGGTTTCTAATTTTTTTTGGTAATGGGAAAATCACCAAGAGTCAAAATAAACTTTAATAAACCTGTCAAATGTCCTGGAGTGAGTGATGGCCTTGTTTTCATACATACATAAAGTTATTGGCTTGTGTTTAGGACTACATTGTATAAAAAATTCATATCTTTGGACACTAGAATTGCTTCTGTTCAGAAAGAGCTCTCACTGTGAAGATCATGATGAGATAATGTGTATTCCTGTGCTTTTGCTTCTTGATGATGTGGCAGATTGCCTGCAGGTTGGAAATGCCTTTTTTTTTTCTTTCTCTACTTCTTATGTGTGTGTGTTAGGTTTCTTTTTTTTCTTTTTTCTTTTTTGGTAAAATGCATATTTTTAAATAATAATGTGTCAGATGAATATACAATGCACTCTATTATGTTACTAGTTTGGAATGGCCAGGATTGGTGTTTGGTGTTGTTTTAGTGCCAAACTCATGCCCTACACCCTTTCACCAACCTTCCATAAAGGATTCAAAGGAATGTTCTCAACACAGTGCTCCTTTGAAGCAATTTATGAAGTATCAACTTGGAACGGAGGCTGGCTGAGTCTGTTTTTCTGCTTTAATATGGAGCTTTTCTGACTGCATGCAGGACAGTGGTAGAAAACATTCTTTGGGAATCAGTTCTTTACCATTTCCCTGTGTCTTTGATTTTCATCCTTTAGAAGTCAGTAGAGCACAGAGGTTAATTGCTACAGTTCTGAAGACAGTTCTGGGTTTATCATCACTGACTCATTGTATGACTTTAGCCAAGATCCCTATACCCTCTAAGCTTCACTTTTCCCCACTGCGAAATGGGGTTACTACCTATCTCACAAGACTGTTGTGAGAATTAAGTGAGATGAAACATATGAAGCATTAATTACATGCCTGACATATGGTAAATACTCAATATATGTCAGCTGTTAGCATTATTATTTCTAGGTGTAGCAACCAGAAGCCAGAACAGTTTAATGAGAATTGCTCCCAAGAATGAACTCCCAAAGTAGATCACTGGTGGCAGAAGTAAGGCCTTTCTCAAGTGAGACCATGTATGCTAAATGCCAACCTATTTGACTGGAATAGGAAAAATCCACTAGCTTTTATGACCAGGGATTGACTGAAACTAAATATAACTAGTGTGACACCCTTTTAATAAAGACTGATGTTTGTATTAGGTTAATGCTTCCACTTCTTGGAAGCCAAGCAGCAGCTGCCCAGCTGAATTTCTTTTCCTTTTGAGACACTTGAGCACATTATGGGCCTAGCTTTTGCTGGTATTTCTTTCCACTTTATTCTGAAGTCTACATTGCCATTTAACTCCCCATAGGCTGTGTCTGACTTCGGATTTGTATTGCTATGAGCAAAGAATAGTTATTAAAGTATTTTTCTGAGTCACATCTTTAGTTGCCCCAGGGCCCTTAATTCCATGCATTTTGGCAAAGGCATGTAGTCATTCCCACAGATACTGTTGTGTTTACTAAATCACCTGCGTTTTATTAATACACATACATTTTCTGCAAGACTAATGGGACTTTCTCAAAACTGTGAGTTAGATTCTAAAGAGATTTTGATGAACTTTCCTCATAAAAAAGTAATGCAACACCGAGCTTTTTCCCTAATATTCACCAACTTCTTTGTTTCTCAATATGAAATTGCTGTGAGGATGAAATTCACCTTAGCTATTAGAGAGCTCCTAGCTCAGTTGGGTCATATAATAGCTATTTATAAGAATGAATGAGAAGACCTTTCAAATGAAAATTCATAATGCATTTTTAATACTTTCAAAATGAACAGTCCTCCCCTTTCTCTTCCCCCAAAGCCTGGCACTCAAAGCTAAGGAGAAACACCAGAGTATTCTTCCTTAAAATGACAGATAATAGAGCTTTTTTGTTTGTAGACAGATATGAGGAACCAACCTCAAAAACAAGGAGAAATTACTTATTCACTTCAAGTGAGAACTGGGAAAATTAGCCAGACAATTCAGGACAATAAAAACCAACAGAAACAAATAACAAGTAATCATTGTTCACTTTCCACCACATGTCAAATATGTTTCTAAACACTGGAAATATCGTTGAAAACAAAAGCAGATGAAAATCCCTGTCTTTGCAGAATGTACTTTCTCGTGGAGGAGACAGACAGTGAACAAGGAAAATAAATGAAGTATGTGGTGGTTTGGATAGTGATATGGAGAAGACATCATTAAGGAAAGGATAAAAACTAGGTATGTTAGGAAAGTGGTTGCTAAAATTCTAGATAAGCTGGCTAGAGAAAACTTATTTAAAAGGTGAATTTTTAGCAAAAACCTGAAGAAAATGAGAGCCAGCCATGTGGATAACTGGGAAAGAGCCTTTTAGGTAGAGGGAAGAAGAGACAGAAGAGATCTGAGATGAGAGCAAGCCTGGTGGGTTTATCAATCTAGGAAAATAAAGCCCTTAATTTATTTGCTTAAAATGACTTGCACAGTTTTTCTTCATCTTTTGGAGCTCCTTATCAGATGTGATAACAAATATACATAATTTTTCAAATATACAATTTCCCCAGGGAAATTGGATTTGAGGGAAGGAAGAGACCAGGAGGAAATTGTGGTTGCGCTTTAAACAAGAGGTTACAATGACAGACTGGATTAGGGAAGTGGCAGTTGGATTAAAAAAAGAGATAATAAGAGGATGGATTTAATTGGGTTTAGTGAAAGGTTTGATTTACAAGTAGGGAGAAGTTGTTGTAGGAAACATACAGGTTTCCAGCAGGGAAGATGGTGGTTCTATTTATTGGAGGCCCAACTCTGAGAATCTGTGATTCTAGGATTACTAACAGGAGCAAACTCGACCAGCTAAATATGCTGGCTTGGTGGACCTGCCTTATAGAACTATAGAAGTTCTGGAATGCAGACAGGTTAGGACCTCGGATGGTTACTTCATTAAGATACAGATCCTAGACTCTGTTTACTCTGCCAAAATTACACACCAGAAAAAAAAAGTGTCGCTGTATTTCTAAATCTTCTCTTTGGTTAGGGATGGTTAAGGAACACTTTTCATTTAGTCATTTAGAAGTCTTTTAGTTGGGAGATCTTCTAATGGTCAGTATACCTTATTAAGTTCCTGAGAGTTCTCTTTGATAGCTCTTTTCCCATTTACTCCTAAAACATGAGGATCTTGAAGTTCTCGTTTCCCTTCTCATACCTCCTCTCTCTGCACATTCTCCTCCATTCTCATGACCTCATCTGAATTTCGAATCTACACCCCAACTCTTTGCCATTTTCCACACATGGATGTCCCATGCTCCTTTGATTTGGTGCGTCTGAAAATAACCCGACATCTCTCTCCTTACACCTACTCCTTCATCAGCATGTATCAGCTTGACTGAAGACAAAATCTCACCCTACATGCTGAAATGCCAACAACCTTCGTAAGTTCCTTTTTTTTACACTTCCCTCCTGCCTTTCTTTGAGATAGTGAAAGGTGGTAATTACCAGACTAGGCTCTGGGTCAGACAGATCTGACTTTGCTTCTGGTTCAACCATTTACTAGCTATGTTACTTACCTTGGGCTGCATTTGAAATAAGAATAAAAATACTTAACTCATAAGATTTCTGTGAGCTTTACATGAAATACTGCAAGTGAAGCATTTAGTTTGTGCCTGGCATGTAGTAAGTACTCAGAAAACAGTTGACATTACAATAGACTCTATTGTTCTCTCTCTAGTCTATTGTGATTGCCTCCTAATAAGCCTCCCTGGCCTCTATTACAAGCAAATTATTTCACTGTTAGCCTAAACTTTTTAAAACACAGGCTTGGCCAGGCTCAGTGGCTTACCCTGTAATCCTAGCCCCTTAGGAGGCCAAGGAGAGTGAATTGCCTGAGCCTGGGGGTACAAGACCAGCCTGGTCAACATGGCGAGACCTCGTTTCTACAGTAAATAAAAAATTAGTCGAGTGTGGTAGCTCGTGCCCATAGTTCTGGCTACCTGGAAGACTGAGGCGAAAGGATCGTTGGAGCCCAGCAGGTTGATGCTGGGGTGGCTGTGAGTGTGCCACTGCACTCCAGCCTGGGTGATGGAGTGAGACTCCAACTCAATAAATAAATAAATAAATAAAACACAGGCGGAGATGGGGCAAGATGGTGACGACATAGGTGAACTGGTGAGATTCTCTGAATGGACCAAGACTGCATACTGCTGAATAGACAGACTGTAAAGCAGAGGGAAAAGTGAACAAAACCAGAAGACCCTCATAAGGAAGAACAGGTCATTGCAGAAGAGAAATAAAAGGAACAACACCTTCCCTCAAAAACAGAATTGAAGAGGGGGAGGGAAAGGGGGAGAGGGAGAAAAATCTACAGAAATGAAGAAAAAACCAAAAGAAGAGTATGGGTCTCTCCCAGATGTCTGGGAGAGCAGACACTGAGAAAACTGACTTTGGAATGCAAACAATGAAAAG
>NW_007250736.1:213678-215939 GCF_000164805.1 Carlito syrichta
AAATTTCCCTCCATCTAATCAGTGATACAAAAATTCAAACACAAGAGATTCAGAGAACCCCCGCAAGACAACAAATGAGAAGACCAACTCCTAGACACATAATAATTCGCCTAAATAAAGTAGGCACAAAAGAAAAAATCCTAAAGGCAGCAAGAGAAAAAGGCCAGATCACCCACCATGGAAGACCAATCAGAATAGCAGCAGATTTATCTGCAGAAACCCTGCAGGCTAGGAGAGCTTGGAGCCCTATCTTCAAAGTCCTAAAAGATAAACAATTTCAACCAAGAATAACATACCCGGCCAAGCTAAGCTTCATCAGTGAGGGAGAATTAAAATCTCTCCCAGATATCCAATCCCTAAGAACTTATGCAGCCACAAAACCATCTCTACATGAAACACTTAAGAAAGTACTAAACACAGAAGAAAAGGAAAAAAGAACAACATTCTTCACAAGAGTACAGGGAAAAGAATAAAATATACACGAACCAACCCCAAAACCAAAAGAAAGACAAAAAAAGAAAAGAAAAAACCAAGTGGAAGAACAACAACTCAATAAGAACTCCATGATAGGGACGAACTCTCACATTTCAATAATTAGTCTGAATGTGAATGGACTAAACGCACCACTGAAAAGACATAGAATGACAAACTGAATTAAAATATCACCAGGCAACAATATACTGCCTTCAAGAGACCCATCTCACTAGAAAGGACATACACAGACTCAAAGTAAGAGGATGGGAAACAAATTTTCAGGCGAATGGAACACAAAAGAAAGGAGGAGTCGCGGATCCTAATTTCAGACAAAATACCATTTAAGCTATCAAAAATTAAAAAAGATACAGAGGGCCACTACATAATGATAAAAGGTTCACTCCATCAACAAGAAATATCTGTCCTAAACATATACGCACCCAACATATATGCGCCAACATTCATAAAGCAACTTCTACGAAAACTAAAGAAAGACATTGACTCTAACACCATAATAACTGGGGACTTTAATACACCACTCACAACCTTAGACAGATCATCAGGACAAAAAATCAGCAAGGAGATCCGGAACCTCAATGAAACTCTGGACCAAATGAACTTAATTGATACCTATAGAACACTCCATCCAAAGACCACAGAATACACATTCTACTCATCACCACATGGAACATATTCTAAGATCGACCACATAATTGGACACAAATCAAGCATAAGTAAATTTAAAAGGACTGAAATTCTACCATGCACCTTCTCGAACCACAGTGGAATAAAAATAAACATTGACACCAACAAAGTCCCCCCAAAACCCACAAAGACATGGACACTAAACAGCATGATGCTAAATAACTCCTGGGTCAATGATGACATCAAAACAGAGATCAAAAGATACCTGGAAACAAATGAAAATGAAGAAACATCTTACCAAAATCTCTGGGATGCCTTAAAAGCTGTAATAGGAGGGGAATTTATATCCGTACAAACACACATGAGGAAAATGGAAGGAACAGAAATTGACAACCTAACAAGCCACCTAAAGAAGCTGGAAAAGCAAGACCACAAAAACCCTAATTTCAGCAGAAGAATCCAGATCACCAAAATAAAAGCCCAAATCCAGGACATAAAAGACAAAAAGATAATAGAAAAAAATCAATGAAACAAAAAGCTGGTTCTTTGAAAGAATAAACAAGATCGATGGTCCCCTAGCTAGACTGACCAAGAAAAAACGAGAAAAAAACCAAATAAGCACAATCAGAAACACAAAAGATGAAGTCACATCTGACCCTGAAGAAATACAAAAGATCATTAGAGACTACTATGTACACTTGTATGGAAACAAACTTGAAAACCTTAAGGAAATGGAGGACTTTCTGACATCACACAACCTACCTAAGTTGGAACAAGAAGAAATTGAGACCCTAAATAAACCAATAACAATCAAGGAAATCGACTACGTAATAAGAAAACTTCCTACAAAAAAAAAGCCCTGGACCAGATGGCTTTCCAGCAGAATTCTACAAGACATTTAAGGAAGAGCTGATACCAATCCTACTGAAGGTATTCCAGGCAATTGAAAAAGATGGAACACTCCCCAAATCATTTTACGAAGCCAACATCACATTGATACCCAAGCCAGGTAAAGATCCAGCAAAGAAAGAGAACTACAGGCCAATATCTTTGATGAACATAGATGCTAAAATTCTCAACAAGATCCTAGCAAACCGGATTCAGCAATACATCTCAAAAATCATCCATCATGACCAAGTAGG
>NW_007250737.1:0-2154 GCF_000164805.1 Carlito syrichta
CTCTGGCAATCCTTCCGCTCAGCTTCCAAGTAGCCGGAATTACAGGCATGCGCTACCACGCCCAGCTGATTTTTTGATTTATTGTAGAGATGAGGTCTTGCTGCCCTGGCAGGTCTCGAACCCGCAGGCTCAGGCAATCCACTCACCTCAGCCTCCCAAAGGCACGGGATTACAGGCTGAGCCACTGAGCCCAGAGTGAATAGCTTTAAATTAAAAAGCATTTAAAGTCAGCGACCCCTTTGCCTGTCATACACCGCATGCTTGTGGGGAACCCGGTGCTAAACCATTCATAACAACCTGCTTCTGGGATGGGTTTCCTACATTGCAGAGCAGTTGCCTCACAGTGATCTATTGAAAGTCAGCCTGGAGGCCCAAACTTTACCTGTACAATTACCACTTGTATACCCAACCCTGAATTGTACCCCACATCTTTAAAATAAAATAAAATAAAACTGTAAAAAAAAGAAAGCCCTCAACACAAGGGTTTGTAAAAACAAAATAGAAACAAAAAATAATGAAAGTAAACAAAAGATACATAATATTTGTACATATTTTGGAGGTATATATCATATTTTGATACATACAAATCAAAGTATTTAGAATTTATATCTCCACAAATATTTATCATTTCTTTGTGTTGGGATCATTTCAAATCTCTTTTAGCTATTTTGAAATATACAATAAGTTATTGTTAAGTCTGTTCACCCTGCCGAGCTATTGAATACTTAAACTTACTCCTTTTATCTAACTCAATGTTTATACCCATTGACTAATCTTTCTTCATTCTCCCTCCAATAACACACCCTTTCCAGCCTCTAATGTCTATAATTCTACTCTCTACTTCCTTGAGATTAACTATTTTAGCTCCCACATATGAATGAGAACATGTGATATTTGTCTTTCTGTGCCTGACTGATTTCACTGCACACAATGACCTCTGGTTCTAGCCATGTTGCTGCAAATGACATGCTTTCATTCTTTTTTATGGCTAAATAGTATTCCACTGTGTATATAAACCATGTTTTATTTATCCATTGGTCCACTGATGGACGCTTAGGTTGATTACATACCTTAGGATACTTAGGTTGATTCCAGTCCATTCACTATTGTGAATAGTACTGCAGTAAACATGCAAGATTAGGTATCCCTTTGATATGCTTTTTTCCCCTTTGGATAAATATGCAGTAGCGGTTTGCTGGATTGTATGGCAGTTCTATTTTAACTTTTTGAGAAATCTTTATATTGTTTTTCATAGTGTACTACTTTACATTCCCACTAACACTATATGAATTCCCCTTTTGAGGATAGTAGCTTCTGAGTAGGTAATGACGTTCTCATTGCCCTTTTAACTCGTATCTCCTTTGAAAGCACCTGAAAGGACAGGATTCATGTTTTCTTTCTTTCTATAAACCCATCATGCAATGTAGTACTTGGCATATAGTAGGTACTTCCTGACTCTTCAATGAATAAAAACCAACCTGGCTGTGGTATGTGAATTCTGTATACCAACAACTGGTCATCATTACCCTTGCTAGTAAAACAAGTGTTACAAATAAGATTATAAAAAAAATGCAGTTCTTAGTTTCTGAAGAATTGTCCCAGGATATTGACTCTGGGGTAGAGAAGTAAACTGAATTGCTGTGCTAGGTGGTCCATCCTGTGTGTGATTTCCAAAGTTTGTTTGGATTTGGTAAAAGGTCTTTGTTTTGGTCTTGATCAGTGACATTTACATACGTTTGGCAATCTGGGTTGTTCTAAATGATCTATTGATATGTTTGTGGGGGTTTGATCTCCTGGGTATTGATGAGGTCAGAATACCATTTCTCCTGAATGGTTCCAAATGTTGGTTACACAATTCATTTGAGCATTAACATGGGAGAGGCAAGAAAACATGACCTGTTTACCCACTGGAAAAGGGATCCCATGTCTACTACACACACAATAAAGAAATAGTACTTTTGGGCACAGAGAGAGTCAGGGGGCTACCATAAACAATTTTTTTCTTCCTGTCTTCCAATATTTTCTTTTGGATTCTATTATTAATGTTTTTTATTATAAAGATATAATTGGGGTACAATTCAGGTTTAGGTATACACCTTGTTGATGAGGTATGCCCCTCCCTCCCCTAGCAGTTTCCCTCAACTGCCAATCCCA
>NW_007250737.1:2271-4970 GCF_000164805.1 Carlito syrichta
AGTTCCTCCGGGCATATTCCCAATAGGGGAATTGCTGGGTCATATGGAAGGTCAATTTCTAGTTCTTTCAGAAGTCACCATACTGTCTTCCAAAGATGTTGCGCTATTTTGCATTCCCACCAGCAGTGTAGAGGCATTACTTTTTCTCCACATCCTTGCCAGCATCTGTTGTTGTTTGTTTTATTAATGATGGCCATTCTTACAAAGGTTAGGTGGTATCTCAATGTGGTTTTGATTTGCATTTCTCTGATGATGAGTGAGGCTGAGCACTTTTTCATGTGTCTGTTGGCTGCCTGTATATCTTCTTCTGAGAAGTGATTCATGTCTTTTGCCCACTTTTTAAAGGGGCTGTTTGTTTTTTTCCTTTCGGTGCATTTGAGTTCCTTGTAGATCCTAGATGTTAGGCCTTTGTCAGATACACAGTTGGCAAATATTTTTTTCCATTCTGTGGACTGTCTTCCTGCTCTTTTGATGGTTTCTTTTGCTTTGCAGAAGCTTGTCAGTTTGATGAGGTCCCACTTGTCTATCTTATTTCTTAAGGCATTGACCTTTAGGCTTCTGAATAGGAATTGGTTGCCAGTTCCAATTTCCATAAGGGTGTCTCCTGTATTTTCTAAGATTCTTATAGTTTGAGGTTTTACCTATAGGTCTTTGATCCATTTAGAGTTAATTTTTGTGTATGGTGACAGGTAAGGGTCCTGTTTCCATCTTCTGCATGTGGTCAGCCAGTTTTCCCAGCACCATTTACTGAATAGATTCTCCTCTCCCAAGTGGTTGTTGTTGGAGGCTATGCCAAAGATGAGTTGGTTGAGGAATTGAGGTTTTGCTTTCAGAATCTCTATACTGTTCCACTGGTCTATGTGCCTGTTCTTGTACCAATATCAGGCTGTTTTGATTACTGTAGCCTTATAGTAAGGTTTGAAGTCAGGAAGTGTGATACCTCCTGCTTTGTTTCTTTTTCCAAGGATTGTTTTGGCTATTTGTGGTCATTTATATTTTCATATGAATTTCTATATTGTCATTTCCAGGTCTGAGAAGAATGATGTTTGTAACTTAATGAGTATTGCATAGAATCTGTAGATATCCTTTGGTAGGATGGACATTTTAACAATGTTGATTCTTCCTATCCATGAGAATGGAATATTTTTCTACTTCTTTGTGTCTTCTTGGATTTCTTTGAGCAGTGTTTTGTAGTTCTCATTGTAAAGGTCTTTCACTTCTCTGGTTGGAAGATGCTGAGGTATTTCATTTTTTTGTGGCTATTGTGAATGGGATTGTGTTTTTGATTTGGGTCTCTGCCTGCTTGTTGTTGGTGTACAGGAATGCAACTGTCTTCTGCATGCTTATTTTGTACCCAATAGACTTTGTCAAAGTCCTTTATCAGTGCAAGCAGGTTTTTGACTGATTCTCTTGAATTTTCAAGCTATAGGATCATATAATCAGCAAAGAGGAATAACTTGACTTCCTCTTTTCCTATTTGGATACCCCTGATTTCCTTCTCTTGTCTAATTGCCTGAGCTAGGACTTCCAACACAATATTGAACAAGAGAAGCGAGAGTGGACAGCTTGTCTTGTTCCAGTTTTCAGGGGAAATGTTTCCAGCTTCTGTTCATTTAGCAATATGTTAGCTGTGGGTTTATCGTAGATGGCTCATACTATTTTGAGGTATGTTCTTTCTATACCTAGGTGTTTGAGGGTTTTTATCAAGAAGGGATGCTGGATATTGTCAAAAGCTTTTTCTGCATCTAATGAGATAATCATGTGGTTCTTGTTTTTGCATCTGTTGATGTATTTAATTACATTTATGGTCTTGTGAATGTTGAACCAGCCCTGAATCCCAGGGAAGAAATCTACTTGGTCATGGTGGATGATTTTTGAGATGTGTTTTTGTATCCGATTTGCTAGAATCTTGTTGAGGATTTTTGCATCTATGTTCATGAGGGATATTGGCCTGTAGTTCTCTTTTTCTATTGGATCTTTACCTGGTTTGAGTATCAGTGTGATGTTAGCTTCATAAAATGATTTGGGGAGAATTCCATGTTTCCCAATTGCCTAGAATACTTTCAGTAGGAGTGGTATCAGCTCTTCCTTGTACATTTTATAAAATTCTGCTCGAAAGCCATCTGGTCCAGGGCTTTTTTGGTAGGTAGTTTTTGTATAATAGAGTTAATTTCCTGGGTTGTTATGGGTCTGTTTAGTGTCTCAATGACTTCTTGTTTCAACATGTGGAGGTTGTGTGATGTCAGAAAGTTCTCCATTTCATTTAGGTTATCAAGTTTGTTTCCATATAGGTCTACATAGTAATATCTGATAATGTTTATGTATTTCTTTGGGGTCAGTTGGGATTTGATCTTTTGTATTTCTGATTGTTTTTATTTGGGCTTTTTCTTGGTCATTCTGGCTAGGGACCAATCAATCTTGTTAATTCTTTCAAAGAACCAGCTTTTTGTTTTGTTGATATTTTCTATGATATTTTTGTCTTCTATGTCCCATATTTGGGCTCTTATTTTTGTGATTTGAATTCTTCTGCTAACGCTGGTGTTTTGGTGGTCTTCTCTTTCCAGCTCCCTTAGGTGATTTGTTAGGCTCTCATCTTCTGATCTCTCTGCTTTCTATTTTTTTGAGTTGGAGTCTCACTCTGTCACCCAGTCTGGAGTGCAGTGGCCACTCCCAGCCACCGCAGCCACGACCTGCTGGGC
>NW_007250737.1:4996-14856 GCF_000164805.1 Carlito syrichta
GGGTCTCGAACCCGCAGGCTCAGGCAATCCACTCACCTCAACCTCCCAAAGGTGTGGGATTACAGGCTGAGCCACTGAGCCTGGCTTCTCTGCTTTCTTGAAGTGTGCTTGTAGAGATATAAATTTCCCTCTGAGAACTGATTTCTGGGCATTCTAGAGGTTTTGGTAAGATGTTTCTTCATTTCCATTTGTTTCCAGGATCAACCTTATGGAATTTGTTTATACTTGATTTATGGTGAAGGATGTGATCAATCTTGGAGTATGTTCCATGTGGTGATGAGTAGAATGTATATTCTGTGGTTGTTGAGTGGAAAAATCTGTACTTATATATTAAGTTCATTTGGTCGAATATCAAATTTAGGTTCTGGATTTCCGTGTTGATTTTTTGCTTCGATGTTCTAGCTAGGGCTGTCAGTGGGGTATTCAATCCCCTGCTATAATAGTGTTAGAGTCAATATCTTTTTTTAGTTTACTTAATTGCTTTGTAAATGCTAGTGTGCCTGTGTTAGGTGCATATATGTTTAGGATAGATATCTCTTGTTGATGGATTGAACCTTTTATCATTATGTAGTGTCCTTTTGCATCTTTTAAAATTTTTGATACCTTAAAGGTTGTTTTGTCTGATATTAGGATTGCAACTTCTGCCTTCTTTTGTGATCCATTTGTCTGGAAACTCGTTTCTCTACCTTTAACTTTGAGTCTGGGTGCATCCCTTGTAGTGAGATGAGTCTCCTGTATGCAGTAAATAATGGTCATGGTTTCTTATCCAGTCTGCTATTCTGTGTCTTTTCAGTGTGGCATTTAGTCAATTCCCATTCAGGCTGATTATTGAAATATGATTACTTGTCACTGGCATGAGGATCTTATAAAGTTTTTCCTTTATTTGCTTGTTTTCTTTTTGCTTTGGGGTTAATATATGTGTGTGTTTTCAAGTTTCTTGTTGCACTGTACTCTGCTGATTCTGTGCTCTGCTGTTCTCTTGGGGAGTGTGTTGTCAATCTTTTTCTTCTTTCTTCTGTGCATAATACCTTTTCAAGTGTCTCCTATAGAGCTGATCTGGAAACTGCATAATCTCTTAGGGATTGGATGTCTGGGAAGGATATTAATTCTCCATCATTATTGAAGCTGAGTTTGGCTCGATAAGAAATTCTTGGTATAAATTGTTTGTCTTTGAGGACTTTGAATTTAGGGCTCCAGTCTCTTCTTGCTTGTATTGTTTCTGCTGATAGGTCTGCTGCTGTTCTCATTGGTTTTCCCCTGTAGGTAGTTTGACCTTTCTCTCTTGTTGCCTTTAGGATTTTTTCTTTTGTGCCTACTTTGAGTAGGCGAATTACTATGTGTCCAGGGGTTGGTCTTCTCAGTTGATGTCTTTTGGGGTTTCTCTGTATCTCTTATGCTTGGCTGGTCACATGTCTGGTGAGATGGGAAAGTTTTCTTGGATTACTTTCTGAAATACTTGCTCCAATTTGTTCTCCATTTCCCTTTCTTCTTCTGTGATACTGATCACACTTAGGTTCTGCCTCTTGATATAATTGCACATCTCTTGGAGGCTTGTTCTTTCTTTCTGTGTGTTCTTTCTATGTTTTTTACCGATTGGGTTAATTCGATGTTCTGATCTTCAAGTTCTGATATTATTTCTTCAGCTAGATTAATTCTGCTTTCCATGCTTGTCATTTTGTTATTTATTTCCTCGATGAAATTTTTTATTGCCAAAACCTCTGTTACAAGTTCTTTTAGTGTCTCATTTTGTCTTTCTTGAGACCCGTTCACCCTTTTTAACCATTCTCTAATCCCTGTCATATTCTGGGCACAGTTTTGGTGACTTCCATTGTTTGGGCACCAAGGTCTGATTTTTCAGGAGTTTTTTGTTTGGTACACTTGAAATTGCATGATGTCTTCCTTTGGCTATTCCTCATTTGTGACAGATCCCTTGTTTTTCTCTTTAGTTCTGTTATCCAGTGTCAGTGGCAGAGGCTTTCCCTTCTGACATTTTCTCAGCCCTCTATTCTTCCTTGTTATGGGCTCTGGATTTGTTCTATTTTGAAATAGGATGGTGGATGGGAAGCTTTGCTGTCTCTTGTAGTTTTTGAATTTCGAATAAAGTGGGTGATGGGGTGCTGGGAATCAGCTACTACTCGCAAATTAAAATGCTCACTTATTGTGTTATGTGTTCCCTGAGATCTACTCCTCACCACCACTCTATATGACGATGCAAAGCAGAAACCAATGCAAAAGCAATTGAACACATACACACACCCCAAAACAAACTTGAATAACAACAAAGCAAAACAAACAATCAGCAACAAAAGGACCCCCAAGAAAACTAAACACACACACATTCCTAGCACAAAGTGAATAGAGAAGAAAAACAAAGACCAAAGGGGAAAAAATAAAGGGGATTCAGGTTGAACCCTTACACATCTATTGACATTCCCCTTGAAGTATAAAAAATGAACACTAAAAAAGACCCAGAAGAACAAAAGAATAAAAACCAACAGCCACCACAAAATCGAAAGATGAACACTCAATCATTCACATACACAGAAAAACAGAAAGCAATAAAAGAAGAAATAAACAGAAAAAGAAAAGAAAAAAAATTGGGGGGAAATGCAGATCAAACCCTTACACACACATTCATGCACAAAGGAAAAATATTTTTAAAATAGATGAGCTAACAAGCAGTCAAAAAAGTTTTTTTTTAATTAAAAAATCATTGAAAACTTAAAAAACAAAGCCAAAAACAAACAAAAAAACCTGCCCTCTTGTGGCAAGCTCTGTAATTTTTCCTCTAATCAGGTCTCTCCTACAGAGCCATCTCTTTCACTCTCTCCTCAGTGTCTAAAGCAGGGTAGGAGGAGGGGCAGTGGAGGTGTGTGGGGCTGCAGGCCTCCCCTTCCCACTCTTGTGTGGTCAGGAAGATCCCTGGTGGGGAGGTACGGGACTGTCTCTTCCCCAGGTATGTACTCCCACTGGGTTGCCAAAGCCAGGCCTTTCCTGGAATTGAGCTCTCTTATTGCGACTGACTGACGTCCAGGTTCTGTCTGGTTTTGTCCCTCTCAGTCATGGACCAGCTGTGTGGGTCTGACGTTCAGAGGATTGCTTGGAAGGAGCTGGTTTGGTTCAGCTCCAGACTCATCACTGATCTCTTTGGAGTTCTTCCTCCTCCTTTTCTGGCCACACCCTTTGTCCCATAGCTGAATCAGGGTAGGAGGTGGTGCGCCTGAAACTCAGCACTCATCAGGTCCCTCTGAAGTTTGTGCTCTCAGGATATTTCCTTTGGGTCATGATCAAGCCCTGAGTAGTTGATCTGCCAAGCACAGAGATCAGATCTGTTGGTCTATGATGAGCAAGTCAGAGCACGTTCCTGCCCCATCTTCAATATGGTGGTGGAGTGACTCTCTTGTCCTTTTCCGTGGGAACTTGCCTGTGGACTCCATCTGCAGTCCCTTCCAGCGCCCTGCAAGTTGCTGAAGTGATGAGGCAAAGCCTGGAGCAGTCTCTTGCCTGCTTCCATGGTGAGGGAGCGCCTGGGGCAATAGTGTCTCCCCCCTGCAGCTTTTCCAAAGGAAAACTTCTGTCCAGATGCTGTTGCACCAGCCGCTGCACCAGGAGAGCCCTGGCCACTAGCTCCCTAGCCCTCACTCAATCAGCCACTCACACGCCCACTCGCTCACCAGCACATACACAAAATTTTCCATATACTCACTCACACGGGGACTCGCAGAGACCAACTGACTTGGCCGCCATCTTCCCCCATCTCCAATCTTTTCAAAGATCAGAAATCAAGTATTCATCAATTTGAAAATTTAATTAAAGTTTTTTTGCTCCAAGTCAAAGTTAGATTACTGCAAAGACTTCCTACCTGATCTTTCTGCCCTCATACTTATATCCTGTAATCTGTCTTGTATATGTTGCAAGATGAAATTATTCTAAAAATAACTTTCATCCTGGTACTCTTTTCTCAAAAGCCACTCATAACTCTCCAGTATAGATATGCTAAACCTAGGATTGTAGGCTTGGCACTCAAGATCCTTTGTAGTCTTGTCCCTGCCTATCTTTCCAGTCTTATCTTTCATATGTCCTTAGTCAGAGTAGTCTCTTCACTGGTTCCCAAAGATGCCATTGCATTTTGGCTCATAGTGCTTTATTATCCTCCAATATAATCTCAGTCATGTTTTCTTAAAATTTATTTTTATTTATATTTATTTGTTTTAAAAATGTGGGGTACAATTCAGAGTCAGGTATACAAATGGTCATTGTGCAGGTGCCCTTGTTGATGAGGTGTGCTCCCCCTGGCAGTTTCCCATTACTACCAATCCCTTTCTTACAGTATTATGACAATTGTTCAAGGTCTGCATATGAGTGAGAACATGTGGTACTCAGTTCTTTGTTTTTGTGATAGATCACTCAGTGTTATAGACTGTAAGCCCATCCAAGTTGCTGTGAAGCTCACAGTTTTGTCCTCCTTTATGGCTGCATAATATTCCATCAAGTATATGTACCACATTTTAAAAATCCAGTCCTCTTTTGACGGGTAGCACAGTCAGTTCTATGTTCTTGCTACTGTGAACAATGCTGCGATAAACATATGTGTGTAAGTATCTTTTTCATAGAGTGATTTAAATTCTTCTGGTTATAACCCAGTAGGGGGATAGTGGGGTTGTATGGAAGGTCAATTTTTAGATCTTTTAGGAATCACAAAACCTTTCCACAGAGATTATACTAGTTTACACTCCCATCAACAGTGTAGAAGTGTTTTCTTTTCCCTGCATTCTCTCCAGCATTTGTTGTTTTTTGAGTTATTGATGATTGCCATCCAGACTGGAGTCAGATGGTATCTCAGTGTGGTTTTAATTTATGTTTCTTTGATGATGAATGAGGCTGAGCACTTTTTCATGTATCTGTTGCCTACTCCTATGTCCTCTTTTGAGAACTGGGTATTCATACCCTTTGCCCACTTTGTAATAGGGCTTTGTTTTTTTTCTTTTCGGCATGCTTGAGTTCCTTGTAGATCCTGGATGTTATCCCTTTGTCAGATATATTGTTGGCAAGTATTTTTCCCCATTCTGCGGGCTGCCTCCTAGTTCACTTGATGGTTTCTTTTGCTTTGCAGAAGATTTTCAGTTTGTTGAGATTCCACTTGTGTATCTTATCTTTTATTGCATTGACATTTGGGGTTTTCATGGGGAGTTGGTTGCCAGTTTCAATTTCCATAAGGGTGTGTCCTGCATTTTCTAAGGTTCTTATACTTTGAGATTTTATGTTTGGTCTTTGATCCAATTAGAGTTGATTTTTGTGTATGGTGACAGGTAAGGGTTTTGTTTTAGTCTTTTACATGTGGTCAGTCAGTTTTCCCAGCGCCATTTACTGAATAGATTCTCCTCTCTCCAGTGGTTGTTAGTGGAGGCTTTGTCAAAGATGAGTTGGTAGAGAAATTGTGTTTTGCTTCCAGAATCTCTATCATGTTGCATTGGTCTATAAGCCTGTTCTTGTACCAATACCAGGCTGTTTTGCTTATTGTTGCCTTATAGTGAAATTTAAAGACTGAAAGTGTGATACCTTTTGCTTTGTTTCTTTTGCTGAGGATTGTTTTGGCTATTAGTAGTCATTTATGTTTCCATATGAATTTCTGAATTGTTGTTTCCAGGTCTAAGAAGAATAATGCTGGTGATTTAGTGAGTATTGTGTTGAATCTGTAGATTGCCTTGGGTAGGATGGACAGCTTAATAAAATTGATTCTTCCAATCCATGAGCATGGAATATTTTTCCATCTGTTTGTGCCATCTTTGATTACTTTGAGCAGTGTTTTATAATTTTCTTTGTAAAAGTCTTTGACTTCTCTGGTTAGGAAGATGCCGAGGTATTTTTTTTTTTTCTTGCTATTGTGAATGGGATTGTGCTTTTTATTTGGGTTTCTGTTTGTTTATTGTTGGTGTATAAGAATGTGGCTGTCTTTTGCACATTTATTTTATACCTGAGACTTTGTCAAAGTCCTTTATCAGTGCAAGGAGGTTTTTGACAAATTCTCTTGGGTTTTCAAGGTATAGGATCATGTTGTCTGCAAAGAGGGATAACTTAACTTACTCTTTTCCTATTTGGTTGCCCCTGACTCCTTCTCTTGTCTGATTGCTTTAGCTATTATTTCCAACACTATGTTGAACAAGAGGGGTAAGAGTGGGCAACCTTGTCTTGTTCCAGTTTTCAGGGGAAATAGTTCCAATTTCTGTCTGTTTAGTGGTATACTGGCTGTGGGTTTCTCATAGAGGGTTCTTACTATTTTGAGATATGATCCAGCTATGTCTATGTGTTAGAAGGTTTTTATCAAGAAGGGATACTGGATTTTATCAAAAGTTTTTTCTAGATCTAATGATATAATAATGTGGTTCTTGTTTTTTCATCTGTTGATGTATTTAATTACATTTATTGTCTTGCAGATGTTGAACCGGCCCTGCATCCCAGGTATGAAGCCCACTTGGTCATGGTGAATGATTTTTGAGATGTATTGTTGGATCTGGTTTGCTATAATCTTGTCGAACTTTTTAGCATCTATGTTAATCAAGGATATTGGCCTGTAGTTCTCTTTCTTTTTTGGATTTTTACCCAGTTTGCATACCAATGTAATGTTAGCTTTATAAAATAATTTGGGGAGAGTTCCATCTTTCTCAATTGCCTGAAATATTTTCAATAGGATTGGTATCAGCTGCTCCTCGTATGTTTTGTAGAATTCTGCTGGAAAACCATCTGGACCAGGGCTTTTATTTTTGTAGGTAGTTTTCTTATGAGAAAGTCAGTTTTCTGGGTTGTTATTGGTCTATTTAAGGACTCAATTTCTTCTTGTTTCAACCTGGAGAAGCTGTGTCATCAGAAAAGTTCTCCATTTCATTTAGGTTTTCATGTTTGTTTCCATACAGGTGTACATAGTAATCTCTGATAATCTTTTGTATTTCTTCATGGTCAGTTGTGACTTGATCTTTTGCCTTTCTGATTGTGTTTATTTGGGCTTCTCCTTTTTTCTTGGTCAGTCTAGCTAGGAGTCCATCAATCTTGTTTATCCTTTCAAAGAACCAGCTTTTTGGTTTGTGGATATTTTCTATTATATTTTTGTCTTTTATCTCCCATATTTGGGCTTTTATTTTGGTGATCTGGATTCTTCTGCTGAGATAAGGTTTTGGTGGCCTTGATTTTTTAGCTTCCTTAATATTTGTTAAGCTGTTAACTTGTGATCTTTCAATTTTCTTATGCATGTTTATAGAAGCATGAATTATTCTCTTATTACTGCTCATGGCATCCCAGAGATTTTGGTAAGATGTTTCTTTGTTTTCATTTGTTTCCAGGAATCTTTAATTTCTGTTCTGATTTCTGTGTTGACCCAGAAGTTGTTCAGTATCATGCTGTTTCATGTCCATGTCTGTGGGTTTTGGGAAACTTTGTTGGTTTTGATATTTTAAAATTCCACTGTGGTCTGAGAAGGTGCATGGTAGTATTTTGATCTTAGGAAATTTGTTTATTCTGGATTTATGTCCATGGATTTGGTCAATCTTAGAGTATGCTCCATATGGTGATGAGTACAATACATACTTTGTGATTGTTTGGTGGAGTGTTCTGTAGGTATCTATTATGTCCTTTTTGTCAAGTATATAGTCGAGGTTCCAAATCATCTTGTTGATTTTTTGCCTCGATGATCTCTCTAGGGTTGTAGTGGGGTGTTCCAGTCCCCTGTTATAATGTTGTTTGAACCAATAGCTTTTTTAAGTTTACTTAGTAGTCACTTTATAAATGCTGATGCTCCTGTGTTTGGTGCATATATGTTTAGGATGGATATTTCTTGTTGATGGATTGAACGTTTTATCATTATGTAGTGACCTTTTGTAACTTAAAAAAAAATTTTTTTTGAGCAGTGGTAAAAGCATCTTGGTAGGTGTATTGCATCAAATGGAGAGTACTCTGGAGGTGACTGAAGTTTTCATATGTAAGAATAAACACACAACTTTTTACAAATAAATTCCAGTTTTTTTTCTGTCTCCCACTTCTATGTCTATTGTGAATCTGAAGAGAAGAAAAGTCTGTGGTTTTCCAGAAGGTTTGGGTGGCTCACCATTTGAGCCTCTTGAGACGAGTGACCTGAATGCACCTTAGGATCTGTACACAAGGCCGGTGCTCCCTGCCTGCTTCAACAGCTCGAGTCTCCTGCAGGAGCTGCCTCTCAGAGGTCAGTACAACTGGAAGTGACTGGAGAGAGATGGCAGCAGGTGCCTGATGGAAAGACCAGTAGGAAACTGGGCTGCTGCAGGTGAGGGAATGCCATAGCAGCCTCCAATGGAGAGTTGAAAATGGCCACCTTAGCAAATCATTTCTTGAGAAGCTCCTTCATATCCTGTTTCCGGTCTTCTTCTGAGGGCAACAGCCCAGAGACAACACCAATCTTGCCAAGCAAATCATATCACTGCATGACCTCCTGGTTGTGCCTGTTGCTCACAACTTTTGATAGCTTAAGTGGTATTTTGTCTGATATTAAGATCACAACTCTGGCATTCTTTTGTGTTCTGTTTGCTTGAAAATTTTTTTCCCATCCTCTTACTTTGAATCTGAGTGTCCTTTCTGGTGAGATGAATCTCCCGGAGACAGCAAATTGTTGTGTTATGATTTTTTAATGCAGTTTGCCATTCTATGTCTTTTCAGTGGTGCATTTAGTCCAGTCACATTCAGGTTATTTATTGAGATGTGAGAGTTTATCCCTGTTATGAGGTTCTTATAGAGTTTGTTGTTGTTTATTTTTTTGCTGGTTTTCTTCTTGGTTGATATATATCTGTGCATTTAATCTTTTTCTTGTATTCTTGAGAAGAGTGTGGTCAATTTTTTCCTCTGTGTTTAATACGTTCTTAAGTGTTTCTTGTAGAGCTCGTCTGGAGGTGGCATAAACTCTTAGGGATTGAATGTCTGGGAAAGATTTGAATTCTCCATTGCTGATGAAACTTAGCTTAGCTGGGTTGTAATTCTTGGTTGGAATTGTTTATCTTTGAGAACTTTGAAAATTGGACTCCTTTCCCTTCTAGCCTGTAGTGTTTCTGTAGATAAGTCTGCTGTTATTCTAATTGTTCTTTCCTGGTAGGTAGTCTGATCTTTTTATCTTGCTGCCTTTAGGATTTTTTCTTTTGTACTTACTTTGTGTAAGTAAATTACTATGTGTCTAGGAGTTGGTCTTCTAATTTGATGTCTTACAGGGGTTCTCTGAATCTCTTGTATTTGAAAGGTCGTATCTCTGCTGAGATGAGAAAAGTTTGCTTGAATAGTTCATGGGATGTTTGTTTCAGAGTGGTCTCTGTCTATCAGCCTCAGGGATTCCAATTAATGTTAGGTTTGGTCTCTTGATATAATTGCTCATCTCTTAGAAGCTTTATACTGTCTTCAAGCTTCTTTTCTATTTTTTTTCATTAATCAGTATTTTTTATTATGGTTTTGTGGGGTACAGTTAAGGGTTAGGTGTACAATTACATTTCATTCAGGCACCCTGTTGATAAGAGGTGTTTTCCCATCCCCTGACAGATATTTGCTACTGTTAGTTCCATCCCCCTCCCCCCATAGTTTCCCAGTACCATCAGTCATTTACTTATAGTATTGCATTGGATGTTCAAGGTCCATTATATGAGTGAGAACATGTGATATTCGGATCTTTGTTTCTGTGAGAGGTCACTCAGTATTATAGACTCTAGTTCCATCC
Organism: Carlito syrichta; assembly: GCF_000164805.1. Lineage (NCBI taxonomy): Eukaryota > Metazoa > Chordata > Mammalia > Primates > Tarsiidae > Carlito > Carlito syrichta. Next base: position 14,715 of record NW_007250737.1, read on the forward strand.
AGGTTGCAGTGAAATTCATGATTTTGTTCTTTTTTATGGCTCTGTAGTATTCCATCATGTATATGTACCACATTTTAAAAATCCAGTCCTCTTTTGATGGGCAGCATGGTTGTTTTCCAGGTTCTTGCTATTTGTGAAACAA
>NW_007250737.1:15419-16181 GCF_000164805.1 Carlito syrichta
TTTGCCCATTTATAATGAGGTTGTTTGTATCTCTTTCAGTACATTTCAGTTCTTGTAGATCCAGGATGTTAAGCCTTTGTCAGACCTAGAGTTGGCAAATACTTTTTCCCAGTCTGTAGGCTGTTTCCATGCTCTCTTGATGGTTTCTTTGGCTTTGCAGAAGCTTGTCAGTTTAATAAGGTCCCATTTGTCTATCTTCTCTCTTAAGTCGTGTGGGTTTCAGGTTTTGTACAGGAATTGGATGCCAGTTCCGATTTCCATGAGAGTATTTCCTTCTTTTTCTGAGGTTCTTATGGTTTGAGGTTTTACATTTAGGTCTCTGATCCATTTGGAGTTAACCTTTGTGCATGGGAATAGATAGGGGTCCTGTTTCAATCTTCTGCATGTGGTCAGCCAATTTTCCCAGCACCATTTACTGAATAGGTTCTCTTCTCCCCATTGGTAGGTGGTGGGGGCTTTGTCGAAGATGAGTTGGTTGAGAAATTGAGGTTTTGCTTCTGGAATCTCAATTCTGTTCCATTGATCTATATGCCTGTTCCTGTACCAATACCAAGCTGTTTTGATGTTTGTAGCTTTATAGTAAAGTTTGAAGTCTGGTATTGTGTTATCACCTGCTTTGTTTTTTGTGGATTGTTCTGGCTATTCTTGGACGTTTGTGTTTCCATATGAATTCCTGTGTTGTTTTTTCTAGGTCTGAGAAGAATGTTGTTGGTAATTTAATGGGTATTGCATTGAATTTGTAGATTGCCTTAGGTAAGATGG
>NW_007250738.1:0-1156 GCF_000164805.1 Carlito syrichta
TTTAATACCACACTCACAACCCTAGACAGATCATCAGGACAAAAAATCAGCAAGGAGATCTGGAACCTCAATGTGACTCTAGACCAAATGGACTTAACTGATAACTACAGAACACTCCATCCAAAGACCACAGAATACAAATTCTGCTCATCAGTGCATGGAACGTATTCTATGATCGACCACATAATTGGCCATAAATCAAGCATAAACAAATTTAAAAGGACTGAAATTCTACCATGCCCTTCTTGGACCACAGTGGAATGAAAATAAACATTGACACCAACAAGGTCCCCCCAAAACCCACAAAGACATGGACACTAAACAGCATGATGCTAAACAGCTCCTGGGTCAATGATGAAATCAAAACAGAGATCAAAAGATACCTGGAAACAAATGAAAATGAAGAAACATCTTACCAAAATCTCTGGGACGCCTTAAAAGCTGTAAAAAGAGGGGAATTTATATCCCTGCAAACGCACATGAGGAAAATGGAAGGAACACAAATTAAAAGCCTAACAAGCCACCTAAGGAAACTGGAAAAGCAAGACAACAAAAACCCTAATTTCAGCAGAAGAATCCAGATCACCAAAATAAAAGCCCAAATCCAGGACATAGAAGACAAAAAGATAATACAAAAAAATCAATGAAACTAAAAGCTGGTTCTTTGAAAGGATAAACAAGATCGATGGTCCCCTAGCTACACTGACCAAGAAAAAACGAGAAAAAAACCAAATAAGCACAATCAGAAACACAAAAGATGAAGTCACATCTGACCCTGAAGAAATACAAAAGATCATTAGAGACTACTATGTACACCTGTATGGAAACAAACTTGAAAACCTTAGGGAAATGGAGGACTTTCTGACATCACACAATCTACCTAGGTTGGAACAAGAAGAAATTGACACCCTAAATAGACCAATAACAATCAAGGATATCGACTATGTAATAAGAAAACTACCTACAAAAAAAAGCCCTGGTCCAGATGACTCTACAGCAGAATTCTAAAAGACCTTTAGAGGAGGAGCTGATACCAATCCTACTGAAGGTATTCCAGGTGACTGATAAAGATGGAACTCTCCCCAAATCATTTTACGAAGCCAACATCACATTGATACCCAAGCCAGGTAAAGATCCAACAAAGAAAGACAACTAC
>NW_007250738.1:2527-4035 GCF_000164805.1 Carlito syrichta
CATAAGATCCTTAGAAAATGAAGGACATACCCTCATGGAAATTGGAACTGGCATCCAATTCCTGAACAAAACCCAAAACCCATAGATCATAAGAAAGAAGATAGACAAGTGGGGACCTTATTAAACTGACAAGCTTCTGCAAAGCCAAAGAAACCACCAAGAGAGCAGGGAGACAGCCTACAGACTGGGAAAAAGTATTTGCCAACTCCAGGTCTGACAAAGGCTTAACATCTTGGATCTACAAGGAACTCAAATGTGCTGAAAAGAAAAAACAAACAACCCCATTATAAAATGGGCAAAAGATATGAAGAGACACTTCACAAAGGAAGACATCCGAGCAGCCAACTGACACATGAAGAAATGCTCAACCTCACTAATCATCAGGGAGATGCAAATCAAAACCACACTGAGATACCACCTAACTCTAGTCAGAATGGCAATTATCAACAACTCAAAAAATAACAGCTGCTGGAGAGAGTGTGGCGAAAAGGGAATACTTCTGCACTGTTGGTGGGAGTGTAAATTAGTGCAACCTCTGTGGAAAGCAGTGTGGCAAGTCCTAAAAGCTCTAAATGTCAACCTCCCATATGACCCAGCCATTCCCTACTGGGAATATATCCTAAAGAACTCAAATCATGCTATAAAAAAGATACTTGCACATGTATGTTTATCACAGCATTGTTCACAATAGCAATAACCTAGAAGCAACCATGCTGTCCATCAAAAGAGGACTGCCTTAAAAAATGTGGTACATATACACGATGGAATACTAGGCAGCCATTAAAAAGAACAAAGTCATGAATTTTACAGCAACCTGGATGGAACTAGGGTCTATAATACTGAGTGACCTCTCACAGAAACAAAGATCTGAGTATCACATGTTCTCACTCATGTAGTGGACCTTGAACATCCAATATAATACTATAAGAAAATGACTGACAGTAGTGGAAAACTATGGGGGGGGGAGGGAGATGGGATTAATGGTAGTAAATATCTGTCTGGGGATGGAGAAACACCTCTTATCAACAAGGGTGCCTGAACGAAATGTATTCGTATACCTAACCCTTAACTGTACCCCACAATATCATAATAAAAAAATTGATTATTAAAAAAAAAAAAGCTAGCACAAAATTTACATTCCAACTACTTACGGCTCCAGACACAAAATTATGCAATGAAATATTAATCACTGAGGGCCACTAGCCACTCATTTAAGGAGTACAAAGATGATACACAACTAGAAAACCATCAATAGAATCCAAAACATTTGGTCAAAGGGAAAGTCATATGAACAGCCAGACACACTGAGAAGGCACGGCTTCCAGGCTCTGTAACAGCAATTTTCAAGAAACAGAAACAGAAACAGTCATGGCAGACATGTTTCACACGCACGGCTGCTAACAGCAGTGATCCCCAAAACAGCTTGTAGCAGAGGACAGGGGATGGGTCTCCAGACACACCCCCACGCCCAAAGGCTTGTGCCTCTGCCTTCCTGCCACTTCACTGGG
>NW_007250738.1:4368-9822 GCF_000164805.1 Carlito syrichta
TGTGCTCTGGCCTCCCTTCCCTCCTCTCCCAGATCTGTGCTCTGACCTCCCTTCTCCTCCTCCTCTTTAAGTTTCATCTCCCACCCTCTCCCCTCCTCCTAACTCCTCGCTCACCATGCTCCACCCTCAGGGCCTGCAGCAGGGCACCTGCAGTCCCTGTGTGGAACTTTGGGCTCACCTCTCTTTCCTCTGGCCACTCTCCATCCCATCTGGTAAGAACTTCACTGTCATGCATCTGGAAAAGGTCCTGCTCACTCTGACCCTGGCATCTTTCTCCTCTGCTCTTTCTTACCTGACATGCCTGTGTCTCCCCAGCTGGAGTGAGAGCAGAAATCCCTGGGCCTCTGTTGGCTGCTGCCTCTCTCAGCTGAGACTGCCCTTAGCCAAGACGGCATCAGCTAACGTTGGCTGAGAAATGGAACCTGCTCTGGGCCAGTTCACGGTGAGCCCTTTAGAGTCACAGGGTCTTTATGTGAAAGTGAGTGTGATTGACAGGATACTTTTACTGACAAAATGGTAACATTTTTGTGATTTAAAAGCAAGCATTCTATTTATCATTATAGACATTCCAAGACATGAAACTACTTGAGGAGCTGAAATTACCTGAAGTTTGCTACTTACTTTAAGGGTAACAGCTGCTGCCTAGATGATGAAATCACTTACTGACACTTTAATGTCATCTGAAAGACACAGAAACACAGCAAGTTCAGTATTCTAACACAACTTTAACCCTGAACACTGTGATGTCAAACGTGTGCATCAGCAGTGACCAGCAGTGACCAGGGCCACACCCACTCAGTCAAGAAGGTTCCCATGATTATTAGAGCTTGCATTTATGCCCTCCTGGATACTTAATATCAGCCCTGAACGTACAGTTTCCTTTGGGCCTCAGAATTTTTAAAAACTGCTCAGATAACACACACGAGAACCTGAAGAGAGCATCACCAGCACCAGGAAAGAAGAGACCCAACCCCTACGTCTCCAGAAAGACAGACAGTCTCTGGTTTGTGCCAACAAAGTCTACAGGAAATGCCCTCATTCCCTGCATGTTTTGAATACACTGATTACATCAGTGCAGGGGTACATGGAGGCACTCTACATAAACAATTGTATGCATACATGCAGTGTGTACAAATGTCTTTTTATTAAGGGGGTGTACATGGAAAAACCTGCAGATCATTGTATTAAACAAGAACTGCTTTTTAACTTAACAGGAGTTGCCAAGCGCCTAGGATGCAGCAACGCTGCACAGGTCCCAGAGCACCCAGTGACATGAGATCCCCGTCTGATTTTCTGGCAAATACACTTGAATCAACTTCTTTCCAGCACATGTAATGATTTTCAGGTAAAGCTGGGGTCCCCCTGCTTCCCACAGAGCTGGAAACCTTCCTGTTTGTCTGCTCAAAGCCCCTCGAGGAGCAGAAATATAAGTGGATTTCTCGCGATTGGAGACTTGTAACAGCAACCAACACAAAATACTGGTGGCAAGAACTCAAGCGTGTGGGCATGCTGTTCCGTGATTTCCCTCTGCTCACCTCACCTGGCTATCGGGCCCCTCCTCATGCTGTTGGCCATCCACAGATCCCCATGGTGGAGACTCCCAAGCACCGGCCAGCCAATGACCCCAGAGCTGCCTCCCAGTCATGGTCTCACTCAGGAGCATTCTCAAGCAAGACACTTGGCCCCATCTTCCATACTGGCAGCTCCCAGGCAGAAACTTTCAGTTCCCGGGTTTGGCTCTGAGGAGTGTAATGACTCCTCCTGCGAGCTCTACCTCTGAGCCTGTGTAGTCAAGCAGCAGAACTGTATATCCAACTTCTCTCATGACATTTCTACTCACACACCAAAAGGCATCTCAAATCCAGCATGTGTAAAGCATATTTCTTTTCAAATTCCTTTATTTTTAACTCTTTATGATGGACATTTTCAAGCACACCAAAAGGATATTTTTTTTGTTTTTTTTTGAGTTGGAGTCTCACTCTGTCGCCCAGACTGGAGTGCAGTGGCCGCTCCCGGCCACCGTAGCCTCGACCTGCTGGGCTCCGGTGATCCTTCCACCTCAGCCTTCCAAGTAGCTGGAATTACAGGCATGCACTACCACGCCCGGCTGATTTTTTGATTTATTGTAGAGATGAGGTCTCGCTGCCCAGGTGGGTCTCAAACCCACAGTCTCAGGCAATTCACTCACCTCAGCCTCCCAAAGGCACGGGATTACAGGATGAGCCACCGAGCCTGGCTAAAGGATATGCTGATGACGTTTACTGAGGTGGAAATAGTTTGTAAGGGAATATAAAATAGTCTCATTTGCACCTTGTCAAGTCACAAAAGCAAAGTGTGGAACATACTTGGGCGTGTTATATACCATAACCTCATACATGAAGGAGGAGGGAAGGCAGATAACGTGGTTCTTTCAAGACTCATGTGGAGACTCCTAATTACAAGGAACGACCAAGCTGGACCATGCGAGACCCTACATTCATCCATATCTTCATGGACACATCACTATTTCCTGCCTTGTGAGAGTAAGACAATAGAAAATCATTCCCACGCCAACCTCTACATCACGAAGGAGCCAGTGCGACCCAAGAACCACAGAGGCACTTCCTGGGCTGACTTCTTAGATATCTGTCACTTTCCATTTGGTTCCGGAAGCTCTAAGGGTCACCCAGTGTCATCCTAGGAAATTCTGGAGTTTGCATATAAACCAATTCATCCCAGTCCTACTCTCACTTGGAAGTGGGAGATGCAAAAGAAAGCTGCCCCATCCCAGCAGGGGAAAAGAGGGCAGGATCAACTAAGGACCACACTGCTCTTGGGCCTATGGGGACTGACTACACAGCAATGGGTGGCTGACCCACAGAGAGTGACAGCCACTGAGGAGCCAGTGTGGGAGGAGGAGGGCAGTGCACAGGCTGCAATGTGAGCAGGGGGACATGCGAGAGACGGAAAAAACAGACATACCCAGATGGAAAACCAGGGGGCAGCCATGGCCCGAGATGAAAACCATGAGTGTCCAGCTCTGAGCCATAGCTAAGAGGAGAATCAATGAATTCAAAGCCAGGCCAGCACGATGTCCAAGCTGAAACCCCAAGGGAAAAAGGAATGAGCAAAAAGGAGCAGACTGCCAATGAGCTCTGGATAGTTTAAAAAGCTTCCCATTTATAGTTGAAGGCCCAGGAGATGACAGTGCAGATGAAGTAATTTAAAAGAATAAGGAAAGACAACAAGTCACAGATCTGTGAAGCTGAGAGAAACTCAAAAGGGGGAATAAGACAGCAAGACAAACTGGGCAGGTAAAGTCAAACTCCTGCTGGAGAAAGCCCTGAGAGCAGCCAGAGAGGGTGGAGTGCAACATGGGAGTGTCAGGCCACACAGGGAGAGTCAGGTCACACAGGAGTGTCAGGAATGGCAGCAGGCACCCAGCAAGCTACAGGAATGGAGGAGTGTCTCCATGGAAAGCTCTGGAACAAAAGCCTCATTAGTGCCAAATTCTATGCCCAGCAAAAATATCCTTCAAAAATGGAGACACCATACCCATTAGGAGGACTCCCACCAAAACAGCAGGAAAAACAAGTACAGGCAAAGCTAGGGAGAAACCTGAATCTTGCATGGCCCTGGGGAGGCCAACCAGCAGAGCCACTACAGAGAGCAGGATGGCAGTTCCTCAAAAAGGAAAGGCATCGTAACCCCACGATCCAGCAGTTCCACTTCCAGGACCAGTCCCACGTGCAGGCAAAGGCATGAAGAGGCATCTGCACACCCAGTTCATGGCAGCACGGCCTGCCCAAAGATGAAACGACCCGACAGGTCCACCCATGGACACACAGTGAGAAGATGCAGTCTCCACATGATGGGGTGTGGCCCAGCCTTGAAGGGAGGACAATAGGCAGGAATCTGAAGACCATGTCCAAGGGAAAGGAGTCAGTCACAAAAGGGCGAGCACTCTCTGATCCCACCTGCCTGAGGGATGCAGAGGTGCCAGGCTTACTTGGATACAAAGCAGAGCAGTGGTCGCCAGGGACGGGGTGACAGTTATAGGGATGGAAAAAAGAATGATGGTTGCCGGGGATTGGGGTGTGACATTTACAGGCATGAAAAGTAGAATGGTGGTTGCCAGGGGTTGGCAGGGCGTGTGTGTGATATTTACAGGAATACAAGGCCACAAGGCAAACGGTGGTCTTTAGGGGCTGGGAGGGAGAGTGAATACAGCGGCTCAGTGTTGCAGGGCATGAAAGCCCAGTGGGAGCATGGGGGTCGTGGCTGCACAACAAGGTGATGCCCTTCATGCCAAAGACCGAACTGTAGACTTTAAAATCATTAAAATGGCAAAACTTATGTCATCTATATTCAACCACAATTAAACACTTTTTTAGATTGGAAAATATAGTTTATTTAGAAAGTAAACTGGAGTGGGGGTTCACCTCCCCAAGGGAGGGGAGGAGGCCAAAGTTAGGAAATGTGGTGATGGCCATAGTTCAAAGAGCACATGGCCACACCAGAGTCATGTAAGGCAATGGCCAAAACATTTTTTTAGAAAAGGAGAAGAACAAACAGACTTTTTTCAGACAAAAACTAAAATAATTTACTGACGTGTGACAGCAATTAGCATTTTGATTCTGTACAAAGAAACACAAAAACTACAAATAAATATAAAGAGACTCTTTCCTCATTGTAAACAACTTTAGAAACTTGATCTGCTGAAGCAGAAAGCGTTAAAAATGTATTCTGTGGCTTACATCGTATGTAGAAGTAAAACAGGAAAGTCACAACACGAACTGTGGAAGGAAGGAAAGGGTCTCGCATGAAACATGAGGTGGTGTCAAGTTGAAGGCAGACTGTGGAAAATCAAGGAATTACACCGTGAACCCTAAGGAAAGCATCAGCGAGAGAGAGAGAGAGAGAGAGAGAGAGAAAGAGAGAGAGAGAGAGAGAGAGAGAGAGAGAGAGAGAGAGAGAGAGAGAGAGAGAAAGAGAGACACACACAGAGAACGAACACAGAAGTAGAATGGAATCAGAGCAAAATGTGGAAACACCACTGACTGCGGACTCCTGAGGCTTTACTAAAATCACTCCCCAGGTCTAGGAGTCTTCTAGCGGAATCTTTAGGATTTTCTAGATTTAGAAGCACATTGTCTGCCAAGAGCGACAGTTTGATGTCCTCTTTTCCTATCTGGATACGTTTTTCTTCTTTTTTTAGCCTGATTGCTCTGGCTAAGACTCCTTCATAGCCGGGCTTGGTGGCTCAGCCTGTAATCCCGTGCCCTTGGGAGGCAGAGGTGAGTGGATTGCCTGAGCCCGCGGGTTCGAGACCCACCTCGGCAACTTGGTGAGACCTCATCTCTACAATAAATCAAAAAACCAGCCGGGTGTGGTAGCACGCGCCTGTAATTCCAACTACTCGGAAGGCTGAGGCGTAAGGATCGCCGGAGCCCAGCAGGTCGAGGCTGCGGTGGC
>NW_007250738.1:10700-11493 GCF_000164805.1 Carlito syrichta
CTCAACAAATTAAGATGACTGAAATCATACAGAGTATGCTCTCTAAACACAATGGAGTTAAGCTAGAAATCATGAGTCTTTCTGAGGGGCTGGTAAGATGATGGAAGTGGAGCAGAAGAAGAAGAGGACCTTCCACAAGGGCACCTCCCACAGTGTGGACCTGGACCAGCTGCTGGACATATCCTATAAGCAGCTGATGCATGAGGCAGCAGTGGCAGCTGAACTGAGGCCAGTGGTGGAAGCAGCACTCGCTGTGTAAGCAGCTGCACAAGGCCAAGAAGAAGGCGCTCCCCCGCCCCCAAGAGAAGACCGAGGTGGTGAAGACACACCTGTGCGACATGATCATCCTGCCCGAGACAGTGGGCAGCATGGTGGGCGTGTGCAACTGCAAGACCTTCAACCAGGTGGAGATCAAGCCAGAGATAATCCGCCACTACCTAGGCAAATTCTCCATCACTTACAAGCCTGTGAAGCATGGCCGGCCCGGCATTGGTGCCTCCCACTCCTCCCACTTCATCACACTCGAGCTGCCAATAAAGACATATCTGTTCAGTCCAAAAAAAAAAAGAAAAGAAAAGAAATCATAAAAGAAAGATAACTGAATAGCCTTCAAGTATTTTGAAATTAAATTCTCACTTATCAATAACTCTTGGATCAAAGAAATCACAAGGGAAATTCAAAAACATTGGTTGAGAAATTGAGGATTTGCTTCTGGAATCTCAATTCTATTCTGTTGGTCTATATGCCTGTTCTTGTACCAATACCAGGTTGTTTTGATTATTGTAGATTTATA
>NW_007250739.1:0-1154 GCF_000164805.1 Carlito syrichta
ATCCACTCACCTCAGCCTCCCAAAGGCGCAGAATTACAGGCTGAGTCACCGAGCCCAGCTGGCTTCATCTTTTAAAAAAAAAAAATTTAAGACTGAGTCTCACTGTGTTGCTCAGGTTAGTGTGCAGCGGCTATCCACAGGTGCCATCACAGCTCACTGCAGCCTCAAACTCCTGGGCTCAAGTGATCCTCCCGCCTCAGCCTCCCAAGTAGCTGGGACCACAGGTCTGTGCCATCATGCCTGGTCCACCGGTTTCTGCTCCCCAGATCTCGCCTGTCTTCATGATCACTGCCCCTTTATTTGGCTTCAGGGGAGCCCTGTTGTCTCTTTCATGGGATTGAGCAGAGTTTGGGGACTCCAGAACCTTGGATCTCCCTGGTGGCTCACCCTTCTCACTCCGTCTCCAAACCAGATAAGCAAAAGGAAGGCCCCAGGAAATATAGTGGTGCAGACCAGGCACAGTGGCTCACACTTGTAATCTCGGCAATTTGGGAGGCCAAGGCAGAAGGTTTGCTTGAACTCAGGAGTTTGAGACCGTCCTAGGCAACATAGTGAGAGTTCATCTCTACAAAAAAATTTTTTAAATTAGCTGGTCATGGTGGCATGAGCCTGTAGTCCGACGGGGAGGGGTTCCCTAAAAGATGTCCTCCTACCAGGCCTTTTCGAACCTCTCAGTTCCCCAAACCCAAGGCTAGGCCCACCTCTGATCAGCTCCACAGGGCACAGCTCGAAGGGGATGCTGTTCTTCTTGGCGAAGATATAGACAGTGCAGCAGGACTGGGACAACAAGTCCAGGTAGAGCTCCAGGCCCAAGAAACTGTTGGCTATGCCTAGACCCTGGACTTGTTGTCCCAGCCCTGCCGCGCCATCTACATCTTCGCCAAGAAGAACGGCATCCCCTTCGAGCCCCGTGGAGCTGATCAAAGGTGGGCTTGGTAGGTGTCCTGGAGGACCGGGAGGGGGGGTGTCTGAGTCCTGATGTGTATGTAGGTGGAGTCCTGCCTGCCAGTGCCACTTTCCCCGGCCAACTGTGCAGACCAACGGGGAGAGCGTCAGATTCTCCAATGTGGAAACGGTTGCATCAGTTATCACTCATGAATTTTAAAAGAACCTTGATCTTAGCCCACTGAATACAAAACTTGCTTCAAATACAA
>NW_007250739.1:2292-11375 GCF_000164805.1 Carlito syrichta
AGCCTTTAGAGTTTGGCACAGGAAAGGGAGAAGAGCTGAGCCACTGGAGGCTGGGTGGCCAAATGGGGCAGGTGTTTCTGGCAAGAGTGAGGGTGGCCTGAGGACTGGGGACAGCTCTGAGGTGTGGACAGGTCACCCAGTCTGTGGCTAGGGCTCTGGGGTGTGGACAGGTCACCCAGCCTGATCTGAAGGACCTGATTCCTACCTGGGATAGGAAGATGGATCAGCGAGATCAAGTCTAGAGCCCAGGGAAGAGACTGGAAAGTCTGACTAATGGATATGATAGGATAGGCAGGTTAGGCTAGGGAAACCAGGGCTGTAGGAAAGCTCTAAGCTCATTAACACCTGGAGTAGCTGCTGTAAAACCACACACACAGGCAAGTGGCCTAGCTATAGGAAATTTCACAGCTACCTGTTAGATGCTTTTTTTTCTTCCGAATTGGAATCTCACTCTATTGCCCTGGCTGGAGTACAGCGGCACACTCATGGCCACTGCAGCCTCAACCTGCTGGACTCTAGTGATTCTTCCACCTCAGCCTTCCAAGTAGCTGGAATTACAGGTGCATGCCACCCTGCCCAGCTAATTTTTTGATTTATTGTAGTATCAAAGTCTTGCCAAGTTGCCCAGGCTGGTCTCGAATCCCTGGACTCAGGCATTCCTCTCACCCGGGACTCCCAAAGTGCTGGAATTACAGGTATGAGCCACTGCACCCGGTCCTGTTAGACTCTTATTGGACACACTTGCAGCAGTTTGGTCCTTTCATTCAGGATGCTTGTGGTCAAGAGTCAACCACCAAGGCAGGAACTAGCTTAGAGACCACCTGGAGCATGCGCATCAATAGCCAAGGTTAACTGAGATAATCACGACCCACTTTTACCTTCATTATATACATATTATAATATCATTAACATTGTGGTTTTACTAAATCTTCACTCACCAGGGTGCCATAATGGTCCCTGTGCGACCCTATAAGGCCTAAAACTTCCCCACCTGACTGACATGAGGGAGGAGTAACAAAGATTCAGTCCTAAAATCACTCATTTACAGGAAAAGCCCACTTCAAACCCACTTCTCAACACCCATAAAAATAAAAGTTATAGCTCAACAATAGTTGGGGACTGAAGCAGCAGCTTCCTGCAGCCCATGTCTACCCACTCCCTTTTGTTGGGAGTGTAGTATTCTCCGCTCAATAAAGCTACTTATTTATCCTGCTTCTCTGTGCATCTGTTTGCGAATTCATTCCAAACATGAATACAAGAACATGATGTCGACCATCTCATGCTGGGAGCAACTCCCCCTCATCCTGGTAATGGATAGAACTGTCTAGGAGTAGGAAGTGGATTTGTTACAGGAAGAACCTGGAACTGTATAGAACATTCCCACCAAACTGAGGAGCCAAGAGACCAAAGAATGATTTGGTCAAGTCCAGCTTGGCAAGTAGATGAGTTTATTAGGACTTACATACAGGGCACTCCTGGGTGGCAGCAGAACAGCTCCAGAGATTTGCCCTGCCACCCATCTCCAAGCTGCTTTTCAGCTAGTTTTCTGGCTCTGCCTACTGTATACGCTGAGATGCTATCACACATATTGAAGCAGAGCAATAGTAAGAAAGACACAAAAGATGTACAAGTGGAAGGGATCTAGGCAGGTATACGAGGATACCCCCTAGAGGGGGTTGGATTCAGGTAGTAGGTAGATGCAGGTATCTTGATATGTTTCCATATGCAATCTGGAATGTTTAAGTTCTTGGGGATATTGCTCCTTGGCTGGACACCACATTCTTGGCCTACCACCCAAACTTTGGGACTCAAACAGTGGACATAACACTCTTAAGTAACCTGGGTGAGGAGGACCCATCACCCTACAGGACTATAGCTCCAGGGAATCACACTTTCCCCACGCTCCAAGGAGTTGGGCACAGGAAAGGTAGGCCACCGACAGGGTCAGGGTCTTTGATCCAGTGACTAGCACAGTGGCCTTCTCTTCCCTAATGCCCCCCAGATAGGGGTCTCAGAAACCTAGAGCCTAGATTTTGGGGTGGAGGGCAGGGGGAGACCCCAGAGGACTCAGGAATTTCCTTCCCGCTCTCCTCACTGATCTCTCCCTAGATTAGCACTACAGCAATGCCTTTGCCAAAGGGAATGCCCTGAGGATGGTGCCAGCCTTGAAGGATGGAGACCACCTTGGCTGAGAGGTAATGGGTCCCTGGGCTGCTGTTGGGCCATGTGCTCACTGTTGATGGCTTGGGTCATGACTTGTAGGTCCCAAGCACCTGAGCCAGCCCCAGGGTACAGAGTGGGCTGAGGCAAGCAGAGATGCCCAGGGCTGGGAGAAGCTGTAGAAGTTATAGCATCCCACCTGCATTGTACAGATGAGGAAACTGAGACTGGATAAGGTGAGGGATTTGTAAAGGGCGCAGCCTGCATCTTGCCTGCAAATCTTATGGGGCAAGTGTTATTTCTCTGGGGAGTTGAAGAAACACCCAGCAAGCTAGTCAGGGCCAGGTCCCATCTAGGCCCTGGGGCTTGAGCCGTGAACATGTCTATGCCCTTGCCCACATTCTAGAAGGGAGAGCTGACAGTAATCCATGTGAACATGTAACACATCAGGGGTGGATGAGTGCCGGGGAGAAAATAAACAGAGTGAGATTGGGGGTGGTTGCAGTTTTGAATAAGCTGTTGAGGGAAGGCCCCTTGGAGGAGGTGGCGTCTAAACAGAGACCCACAGGAACAGAGGTGCCAGCAGGGGGGGAAGAGTGTTGTGGTTGGAGGGAAGAGCTAGGGCGAAGGCTCTGAGGTGAGTCAACGCTCACCTCAGGGGGTTGCAGGCTGGGGAGTAAGGCGGCAGGCGTTGCTGGGGTGAGAAGAGCTGGAGGTGAGGGCAGAGGGCAGAATGGGAGACAGGGCAGGCTTGCGTTCTTGCCACAGGTGGATGGGGCCATTGGAGCATTTTAAGCAAAAGAGAGCTGTGATCTGACATATTTTAAAGCATCCCTCTGGCAGGGGAGAGAAGGCTGCTGTGGTCACCTGGTATCTGGTGCTGGGACCTCATGGTAGTGGTGGTGGCACATGGTGGGAGTTGTCAGTTCTGACCGTTCTTGAAAGTCGAACTGCAGGGTTTGCTGAAGGGTTAAAAGTGGGTGGGACAGATGGGAGCCAAGGTCAGCCTGGTTGGTGGCTGAATGGAGGTATCCTGTACTGCGATCACATAGTGCCCCATGTTAGAGCTGTATCACAGAGCCATCTGGCTCCAGAGCCTGTGGTCGCTGGACAGCCAATCCCTATGGGGTGTGATGAGCTCTGGGGCTCAGGCTGCACAGGCCAGACACGATGGGAAGCGAGGCCAGGGTAAGACTTCCTGGGGGAAGGGACTGGAGGCTTTGGGCAGGTAGAGGTGAGGGGGGACAGGGTGGAAAGCACTGCCCTCATGTCCCTTAGGAGGACTTTGCTCAGCCCTAGGAGAATGTCAGGAGGCAGTGGCCTTGCTCATGGCACTGTCCATGCTTGGGATATGTTGAAGAGTGGCATCCAAGTTGCTTTTTTCCTTCAAGACTCACATTGGGTACCCCTTCTTCCTGGAAGCCTTCCCTGAGCTCCTGGCCCCTTCTGAAATTCATGCCATTTTGCTTCTTACTTGCTGTCCTTAGCTCAGATGATAGGCTGGCCCAAGGTAGAGCTGTGTGACCGTGGGCAGTTACCTAACCTCTCTGAGCCTTACATTTCTGCTCTGAATCATGGAGATAGTGAAAATGCCCCCACAAAATGAATGAAGAGTGATCAAGGCATGTCTTCTACTCCTGCTGTGTCCTCCCAGTGTGGCCATCTTGCTATATCTGAGCTGTAAGTACAAAGCCCCTGACGACTGGTACCCCCAGGACTTGCAGGCCTGCGCCCATGTGGATGAGTACCTGTCGTGGCAGCACACAACCCTGTGGAGGATCTGCTCCCAGGCCATGTGGCAGAAGGTGAGCCACGGGGGACAGGGACACCAGACTCAGGAATGCCAGAGACTGATCCAGCCAACTTATTTCTCCAAGGGGAAACCAAGGCACAGAGTCAAGGAGTGCTTCCCTCAATGTGCCTTGATTCCTGGGTGACAGAACTAGACCCTGTCTCAAAAGGGGGAGGGGGAGAAGGATTAAAGGTAAAACAAGCAAGAAACTGGAGCAGATCTTGGTAAAGATATGTTAGAAAAAAGTAACACTTTTTTTTCTTTTATCTTTTGAGTTAAGGGCTCACTCTGTCATCCAGGCTAGAATACAGTGGCATGATCATGGCTCACCGCAGCCTTGACTTCCTGGGCTCAGGCGATCCTTCTGCCTCAGCCTCCTGTGTAGCTGAGACTACAGGCATATGTCACCACCTGGCTAATTTTAAAGTGTTTTTTTTGGTAGAGACAAGGTCTCTTGCTATGTTGCCTTGGCTGGTCTCAAATTCCTGGCTCAAGTAATCCTCCTGCCTTGGCCTCCCAAGGTGCTAGGATTACAGTTATGAGCCACCATGCCTGGCCCAGAATTCTTTAAGATGCTTTAAGAAATCCATCATACAAACTGGGTGTAGTAATCCAAAAAAAAGAAAGAAAAAGAAACCAAACAAAAACAAACCCCACACACGCTTGACATGTGTACTCTAATGTTTGCAGCGTGGGTTCACAGTGCCTGGCACATAGCCAGTGCCCTGTGTTATGAGGGAGCATGACACAGGCTTTCTTATGCCCTGCTGCAGGGATAGTATCACAGCTCTAGAGGGTTCTTTGGCAATGTGTAGGTTTCCATGCCTTAACTGTGCCTCCCTTGAGCCTCTAGGGGCTGAGGGCAGAGCCCTCTCAAGCTGGTGGGGGAAGGAGCCTGGTGCATTTGAGGACTGAGTGATTATCGACCTTTGCTACTCAAAGTGTGGTTCATGGACCAGGAGTATCAGCAACACCAGGGAGCTTGCTGGAAATGTAGAGTCTCAAGCCCACCTTGACCTACTAATTGGGTATATGCATTTTAACCAGATTCCAGGGGAATGAGCACATACATTCCCACTTGAGAAGACTGGGACAGTAGGAGGTGGAATGGGAGGGCTTCATTTTGAGGTCTTTGTTATGAGGGCAGAAGGGAGACATGGAAGACTTTAGCAGGAAAGAGTATGAGCAGACTGGAATTGCAGAAGGATCCCACTGACTGCCCTGAGTGAGGACCAAGGAGGAGGTGGAGGCTGTCCCTGTTTGAGTAGGAAATGAAGGATCCTGGTGACCGAGGGTGGGAAGAGGTAGGCAGAGGTGAGGAGAAATCTGAAGGACTGGTGAGGATGGGATGAAGGTCAGAGACAGGGTGGGCTTTGGGCAGACCCTGACCCCCTCTCTGCTTGCTGGCCTACCGGCTGATATTCCCCGTGTTCCTGGGCGAATTGGTGCCCCCTGAGATGTTGGCAGTCACTTTGACTGAGCTGGACAGCTGCTTGAGGACAAGTTCCTGCGGGATCAAGTCTTCCTTACTGGGTCCCATATCTCCATAGCTGACTTGGTGGCCATCACAGAGCTGATGCATGTGAGTGCTATGGGGTGGAGTGGCCCACTGGGCAGTTTGGTATCTAGGGAGGGAGCTGACACCCCAGCTCACACTGTCCTTCCTGGCTATGGGAATGTAGGTGAGTTACTTCCCCTCTGAGACTCAGTGTCCCCATCTATAAAATGAGACTTTACATCCCTCACCACAGGGATGCTGTGGAGCTTCTTGGTGTCCGCTAGGAGAGCCACCCCCCAGCCCATTACACACATGGTAGAGGAGGGAAAATCTAGTCAGGGAACCCCCTAAGGCAGATTATGCTGCCTTGTGCTTGGGAGTGCCCAGCCCTTCTGCTTGTCTCACTCTTCCCATAGCCTGTCAGCACTGACTGCAAAGTCTTTGAAAGTCGACCCAAGCTGGCCATGTGGCGCCAGCGTGTGGTGGCTGTGGTGAGGGAAGACCTCTTCCAGGAGGCCCATGAAGCTATCCTGAAGGCCAAGGGCTTGCCTCCAGCAGTTCCTGCCACAAAGGAGAGGCTGGGGCCCTTAATGAAGGTTTTGTTGCCATGAATGGTATCCTGTGTTGGCAGAATAACTAGATGGAGCTGCCTAACTCCCTGGCTATAAGGAAGACATGTCCACGCAGGCTGTGGTGGTCTAATGTTACCTCCAGCATCATGGTTGTGTTCTTTTTGTCTCCCCATCCCACTTTTACCCTTCCATTCCAGCTTCCCTGTGACCTCTGGAAAAAGTTTTAGTAAACACTTATTTGACCCTGTCCCTCTTCTGTGTGAAACTGTGTGGTTGGTTCCTTGTTGCCCAGAGGTTAAAGTACAAGTCATTGAACGTTGCATTCAATGCAACGTTCCTTGCCTTGCCTCATCTCCTCCAGGGTGACTCCACTGGCTGCACACATTTCAGATTCCTCTCTGGCCTCCAACCTTGGTCTCCTCACCTTCTTCGCCGAGTGTTCCTCTGGGTTTTTTGGCATTTGGCACCATGTCACTTCTCCATGGAGACTTCCCTGATCTCCCCAGCCCCAGTCCAGGTTAGTTGATGCCTCTGGACTTTCAGTCCCAGTGTTTTTCTTCCTCAGTCCCAGTAGGGAGCAGGCTCCATGCCTCCTGGGCCAAGCATGTATCACAGATAGGGGGTGATTTTAGGGGGAAAAGCAACTCAAAGTACATGAGAGGTGTCATCCAGAAATCAGTGGTAAAGAAACAAGCAGTAGGACTTTAATAAAACTTAGTGTTTTGTTATACAAGAAAAAGAAAGAAACTAAACATATAGGGGGTAACCTGGTGAAGAGATGTCTGAGTCATGGCTAGGATGACTAGGTGCAGTGGCTCATGCCTGAAAAAATCCAGCATTTTGGGAGGCAGAGGAGACAGGATTATCTGAGCCCAGGAATTTGAGACCAGCCTGGGCAATATAGCAAGACCTCTTCTCTATATTTTATTTAAAAAATTAAAACTAAAAGAAAGAGGAATCTGAATCAAGAATGGTCTAGGTCTGCCTGCAACACTCTGGGGTGATGCAGTCTCCCACAGGTGGGATGCAAGGCTAGTTCATGAACATCCTTGCAGGGTATTTCCTGGCCCCCCAGGTGCTGCAGAGCAGCCTTGCTCTCCCAGGCCTATTCATTACCCTGACCACAGGCTTCTCTTCTCCAGTCCCCACAGTGGGTCCCAGACTTGTCAGCTATTCCTGTCTTCTCCCCTTAAGATTGTCACAACTTACCTGTCCTGTGTCTCAGACCCTCTAATATCTCTCTTATCTAATAAATAAGCTGCTCACGGGACAAGATTATGACAGAGACTCTTGGCCACCCTGCCTTTCCATAGTGGCTCTTTTAATATGCACACTTATATAGAAGTCTATATGTGTAATTGAAGTTGTACATATTTACCCAATTTTAGTGATATTTGAAATTACAATTCAGAAAATTTTACAACACCAATGAAAGACTCATGTTTAGCCACACTAACAGATTTCCACTTTATTTACTTACTTTTACTTACTTATTTATTTTGAGTTGGAGTCTCACTCTATTGCCCAGGCTGCAATGCAGTGACATGCTCACAGCCACCACAGCCTCGACCTACTGTGCTCAGGTGATCCTTCAGCCTCAGTTTTCCAAGTAGCTGGAATTACACACATGCACCACCACACCTAGCTAATTTTCTGATTTATTGTAGAGATGAACTCAGGCAATCCTCTCACCTCGGCCTCCCAAAGTGCTGGGATAAGCCACCGCGCCCGGCCCGATTTCCACATTATTTAAACACCTTTTGTCATCCCAGTAGTAGTGGCTCACCACCGGCACAAGAAGCTACAAAGGTAGATGACTTTGTAGCGAGGGTCTCTCTCTTCCAGCCCTGACCACACACGTCATCAGGTCTCTATTTCACACTGAACATGAAATTGCCTGACTTTGAAAAGGCAACTTACATTAAAAAAAAATCAAAAAAAATCTTATAACTCCCGTGGGGATGGTTATTAGGGTCGAGCCTGGGGGTGGCCCCTACAAGTGTGTTTGTGTTTGAGGGGTGTTCAGACCTCTATCCGAATATGGGCTAGGAACCAGGAGACCACAATGCTGAAAGCCAGAGGAGAGAAAAATCTCTGTCCATTCGACGGGAGCTGGAGCCGAGCCGAGCCGCGGTGGGCGGGGCTGGGCGAAAGGACTTCCGGAAAGCTGAGCCAAAGCACGTGACTGTTGTCGGCAGAAGCGGGGTGTAGCCTCGACAGCCAATCAGGGAGCGTTGAGTCTCCGCTCAGCCAATGGGGACCTGGTTTACGTGGCGCCCGCCCTAGTTCTCCCGCCTGCGAGCCTTGGCAGGGTTCTTTACCTTCCAAGGCTGCTAGCGCTTCCCTGCGGAATACGCCGTTCTTGGAGCTGGACACGAACTTGCCCGCCAACCGAGTGCCCGCAGGGCTGGAGAAACGGCTCTGCGCGGCCGCTGCCGCCATCCTGGGCAAACCTGAGGACGTGAGCGTGGGCCAGGGAGCACGGGGCGAGGGGAGGTTGGTGCACCAGGGGTCCGGCTCTGTCTCTGCCCCGCCTTCCCCACAGCGACCCTGACTCTCTCCCTAGGCACCCTTCCAATCCGCCCACCAAGCGGATTTATGTCTTATGATCTTGTGACTCCCCTTCCCCACGTCTGCCCCTTGTCACCCTCTCAGCCATGACCCCGACGTGACCTCCAGGGAGGACACGTGACCAAGTCCCTGACCCTGCGGACACAATGCGTTTAGGTGTTCGCGTCCAGGTCCCCAGAGTTAGCCTGGCCGGCTCCAGCTTTGGGCGAAACTTTCGTGTCTCTTGCAGCGCGTGAACGTGACGGTGCGGCCAGGTCTGACCATGGCGCTGAACGGCTCCGTGGATCCCTGCGCGCAGTTGTTCGTCTCCTCCATTGGCGTGGTGGGCACAGCAGAGGAGAATCGCAGCCACAGTGCCCGCTTCTTCGAGTTCCTCACCAAGGAGCTGGCCTTGGGCCAGGACCGGTGCGTAGGGGTAGGGTAGCAAGAGGATCCGTTTTGGGACTGCTGTGTGACTAAAGCTAGTGATCCCACCCCCCGGGGAAAACAT
>NW_007250739.1:11877-12905 GCF_000164805.1 Carlito syrichta
AAAAAAAAAAGGACAATTGTATCTATATGAACACGTTCAACCTTTTTTCCTTTATTCTCTGAAACAATACAGTATAACAACTATTTAAATAGCGTGTACATTGCATTAGGTATTATAAGGAATCTAGAGATGATTTAAAGTATATGGGAGGACGTACCTAGGATATATGCAAATACACCATTTAAGGGGCTTGAGTATCTGGATTTTGGTATTCTTGGTCCTGGAACCAATTCCTTACAAATATCAAGGGACAACTATAATTTTAACAATAAATAATGTACAAATACCTACTACATGATTCCATTTGATCCTTATGAGCTCTGTCCATGCTCCCCTTGTGTAAATATGCCATCCCCATGAGGTAGGTATCTCCATTATGCTGTTTTACGATGGGAAGATAAAGGCTGTCATACACCCCTCCTCTGCCTCCGGTCAGGCTGTACCAGGCTCTGGTGCTCTTCCCTGGAGACTTCTTGTCACCTCTGTGAGAGGGACATGTTCATTCCACATACATTAGTCAGGGGTCACCTTGTGGTTGGCCTTGAGCCAGGCTTTGAGAAAACAGTTGACTGAGGCACTGTGCATGCCCTTAGGGAGCCTGCAGTCAGGAGGAGGTAGGCTGCCCTGGGTCCACAGACCAATAGAGATGATTGCACTTGCAGCATACACACTGAGGCTGCAGTGTTGAGGGTCTGTCCTGGGTGGGCCATGCTGATGTTCGGTCATCATCCAATGCCTGACAGTCCCACTATCCTGTGGGGGTCCAGGAAGATCATTGCTGGGATGAGCAGGCTTACCAAATGCCTGGCGGGCTGAGACAGGCTGTCCCGAGAGCCCACAGTGGGAGTACCTGGTAGGGGTCTTGCAAGGTGAGGTGTTGGCTGAAGAGCTAATGACATCTTTTTCTCTTATCTCCTGAAGGATAATTATCCGCTTTTCCCCGTTGGAGCCCTGGCAGATTGGCAAGAAAGGGACTGTCATGACTTTTTTATGATTGGCATAGAGGAATCCTGGGCATCTGTGAGCTG
>NW_007250740.1:0-626 GCF_000164805.1 Carlito syrichta
GGCTAGCCAGCTGACATATCTAGCTGAATTAACTAGCGGAGCTGCTTGCTGTACAGCTCAATTAACTAACTTGCTACATAGCTAGTCACCTGACTAGACAGCTGAATTAACTAGGTGACTTAACTAGCTAGCCACCTGACTAGCAAGCTCAATTAGCTAGCAAGCTACCTGGTTAGCCAGCTGGTGAGCCAACTGATTTAACTAGATGACTCATTTAGCTAGACAGCTGGCTATCCAGCTGATTTAACTAGCTTGCTACCTAGCTAGCCAACTGGCTAGCCATCTGAGTTAACTAGTTGATGTAACTAGATGGCCTGCTTGCTAGGCAGGTGACTTAACTAGGCTGCTACGTAGCTATCCAGCTGGCTAGCCAGCTGACTTAACTAGCTAACCAGTTGCTGAGCAAGCTAATTTAACTAGCTAGCTACCTCGTAGTCCTCTGGCTAACAAGCTGACTTAACTAGGTGACTTAACTAGCTATCTAGCTGCCTAGACAGTTGACTGACTTAACTGGCTGACTTAACTAGATAACAACCTGTCTTAACTATCTGAATTATATCATTAGATAACTATTTAACTAGCTGAATAACTAGCTGACTTAAGTAATTAGCTAAGTAGTTAGGTAG
>NW_007250740.1:2174-2502 GCF_000164805.1 Carlito syrichta
GGCCACTTATATGACCAGCCTGCTAACCAGCCGGCTTATCTTGCCAGCACCTAGCTAGCCAGTTGGCTAGCCAGTTGGCTAACCAGCTGACTTAAGTAGCTGACTTAACTAGATAGCCATCCAGCTAGCCAGCTGCCTTACCTAGCTAGCCACTGAGCTAGCCAGTCATCTAGCCAGCTAACATAACTCACTTTATTAACTAGCTAACCAGCCAGATAGCCACCTGACTTAATAGATAGCTACCTACCTAGCCAGGTAGCTAGCCAGCTGACTTAACTTGCTGATTTAACCATTTAGTCAACTGGCTAGCCAGCTGAATTAACAGCTG
>NW_007250741.1:0-393 GCF_000164805.1 Carlito syrichta
GCTCCCTCCTAGGAATTTGTCTAGGACTTCAAATCATCACAGGACTATTCTTAGCCATACGCTACACATCAGACACAATAACTGCATTTTCCTCCATAACACATATCTGCCGAGACGTAAACTATGGATGAATCATCCGATATTTACATGCAAACGGAGCATCCATATTCTTCATCTGCCTATTTATACATGTAGGCCGAGGCCTATATTATGGCTCTTATACCTTCCTAGAAACATGAAATATTGGTATCCTATTATTATTTACCGTCATAGCAACAGCATTTATAGGTTACGTACTTCCATGAGGACAAATATCATTTTGAGGCGCCACCATCATTACCAACCTCCTATCAGCCATCCCCTATATTGGCACCAACCTAGTTGAATGAATTT
>NW_007250741.1:789-10028 GCF_000164805.1 Carlito syrichta
CCTCGTAGTATAACTATTACCTTGGTCTTGTAAACCAAAAATGAAGGAAACAACCTCCCTTGGACCCTCACCTCAAGGAAGAGTCTCTATACCCCACCACCAACCCCTAAAGCTGGCATTCTTAATAAACTATTCCCTGCACGCCCAAAGAACTTGATCATTCTTATATAACATGTCAGTATTAATAAAATCACACATAACCATATGTATATCGTGCATTTAATGCCCTTCCCCATGAGCCCATCCAGTTGAAGCTGCAATGGCCCATCCAGTTGAAGCTGCAATGGCCATGAGGGCATGCCACCGCACTCCAGCCTGGGTGACAGTGAGATTTTGACTTTAAAAAAAAAAAAAAGTTAAAAGGGTCACTGGAAGACACAACATAATGGTAAAAAGATTCAATCCACCAGCAAGAAATATGCATCCAACATAGGAGCACCAAGTTTTGGGAAACAATTGCTAATTAAACTAAGAGAAGACGTAGACAGCCATACAGCTATAGCTGGAGACTTCAATATTCTACTAACAAACTTAGACACATCACTGAGGTAAAAATCTAACAAGGAAATCCAGAACCTTAACTCAACACTCAACCAACTGAACCTGATAAACATCTACAGAACACATCATTCAACATTCTTCTCATCAGCACATGGAACATGCTTCAAGATAGACCACATTCTTATGCATAAATCAAGCATAAACAAATTTCAAAACGTCAAAATTATACCAAGCATCTTCTCAGACCAGCGTGGAACAAAACAAATATCACTAACAGGAACCCCCCCCAAAACACACAAATATATGGAAATTAAAAAACATGCGTCTGAATTACTTTTGAGTTGACACTGAAATCAGAGCAGAAATAAAAAGATTCCTGGAAATAAATGAAATTGAAGACACAACACACCAAAACCTTTGGGATACCATGAAATCAGTACTGAAAGAGAAGTTTATAGAATTACAAGCACATATCAAGAAAATAGAGGAATCTCAAGTAAACAGCCTAACATCACACCTAAGGTAGCTGAACAGTCAAGAGCAATCCAAATCTAGATGTAGCAGAAAAGTTTAAATTATTAAAATAAAGTCACAGTTGAATGAAATGCAGTTCAAAAAACACCATAGAAAGGATCACTGAAACAAAAAGTTGATTATTTGAAAGAATAAGATGGACAGATACCTATCCAGACTGATGAGCAAGAGAGAACAAGAGGTGTCTGAATAAACAATTCGAAATGAAAAGGGCAATGTCACAAATGACCCTAAAGAAATTTAAAATATTACCAGAGATTACTAAGCACATCTGTATGCAAATAAACTAGAAAATCTAGAGGAAATGGAGAAAGTCCTGAAATCACATAAACTCCCAAGATTGAAACAGAAAGAAATTAAAACCCTGAACAGACTGATAACAATTCAAGAAATTGTTTCAGTTATAAGAAACCTTCCTCCCACCCCCTAAAAAAGTCCTGGGCCAGACGGTTTCTCAGCTGAATTTACAAGATGTACAAGGAAGAGGTGATACCAGTCCTATTAAAAGTATTCCAGCTAATTGAGAAGGAAGGAATTCTCTCTACCTCATTCTATAAAGCCAATATCATTTTGATACTCAAAAATGAAAAAAACCAAACAAGGAAAGAAAACTATGGGTCAATTTTCCTGGTGAACATAGAGTCAAAACTTCTCAGCAAGATGCTAGCAAATTTCATCCAACAGCACATTTCAAGAATCATCCATCATGACCAGGTGGGCTTCATTGCTGGGATGCAAGACTAGTTCAATATACATAAATCAATAAACACAATTCATCACATAAACAAGTATAAAACCAAGAACAGCATGATTATCTCATTAGACACAGAAAAAGCATTTGATAAATCTAATATCCCTTCTTAATAAAAGCCCTAAAACACCTAGGCATCAAGGGAACATTCCTCAAAATAATAAGAAATATCTACAACAAACCTGCAGCCAACAACATACATAATGGCCAGAAGCTAGAAGCATTCCCCTAAGACCGGAACTAGACAAGGGGTCCTACTTTCACTTCTACTCAACATAGATCCGGAAGGCCTAGTCAAAGCAATCAGGCAGGAGAAAGAAACCAGGAGTATCCAAATGGGAAAAAAGGAAGTTAAGTTATCCCTCTTGACAGATTGTATGATTCTAAACCTATACTCTCTAGAAAACCCCAGAGAGTCTGTCAAAAAACCTTCTTGTACTGATAAATGACTTTGGTCAAGTCTCAGGATACAACATCAATGCACAAAAAACAGTCTTTTTTTTTTTCCTTTCTTTTTTTGTTGTTTATAATCAATATTTTTTATTATGATATTGTGGGGTACAGTTAAGGGTTAGGTATACAAATATGTTTTGTTCAGGCACCCTTGTTGATAAGATGTATCTCCCCATCCCCAGACAGATATGCCAACAACAAGCTGACAATGAACCAAACAAAAAACATAATCCCATTCACAATAGTCACACACACAAAAATGAAATACCTCAGCATTAATCTAATCAAAGAGGCAAAAAAGCTTTTAACAATGAGAACTACAAAACACTGTTCAAAGAAATCAAGGACAACTCAAACAAATGAAAAACATTCCATGCTCATGGTTTGAAAGAACCAATATTGTCAAGATGTCCATTCTACCCAAAGCAATCTACAGATTCAATGCAATTTTTATCAAATTGCCGGCATCATTTTTTTCACAGACTCAGAAAAGACAATACAGAAATTCATATGGAAGCAAAAAAGAGCTCAAATAGCTAAATAAATCCTCAGTAAAAGGAAAAAGACTGGAGGCATTACATTTACAAGCTTTAAACTTTACAAGGCTACAGTAACCAAGACAGCATGATACTGGTACAGTACCAATGGAAAAGGACAGAAAATCTGGAAATAAAACCACAGGCCTTCAACCAACTCATCTTTGATAAAGCCAATTAAACAGACATTGAGGAAATGAAACCATATTTAGCAAATGGTGCTTGGAAACCTGGCTGACCATATGCAGAAGAATGAAACTGGACCCCTACCTATCACCATATACAAAAATTAACTCAAAATGGATCAATGACTTAAATGTGAAACCTCAAACTTTAAAAATCTTAGGAGAAAACTTAGAGAACACACTTCTGGATATAGGAGTAGGCAATGAATTTATGGTCAAGTCCTCAAAAACAAATGTAGCAAATGCAGCAAAAACTAAGATTGACAGATGGGACCTTATCAAACTAAAATGTTTTTTTCATAAGCAAAAGAAACCATCAAGAGAGTAAAGAAACAACCTATAGAATGGGAAAACATATTTGCAAGCTATGTATCTGACAAAGGTCTAACATCCAGATCTACAAAGAACTCAAACAAGTTGACAAGAAAAAATAAAAAACAACCTCATTAAAAAGTGGGCAAAGTACATGAACAGACATTTCTCAAAGAAGACATTCAAGCAACCAACAAACATATGAAAAGTTGCTCAGGGCAATCCTCTAGGGTCCCCTCCCACTGTGGGAGCTATTCTGTCCTCTCAATAAATCCTGCTTTCTAAAAAAAAAAAAAAGAAAGAAAGAAAAGGAAAAAGAAAAACTGCTAAGCTTCACTAATCATCAGATAAATGCAAATCAAAACTAAAATGAGCTACCACCTAGCACCAGTAAGGATAGCTATTACGGCAAGGCTGTGGAGAAAAGGGAGCACTTGCTTCTATACTGTTGGTGGGAATGTAAGCTCTACCCAAGAGACACCTGCACATGTATGTTCACTGCAGCACTATTCACAATAGCAAAAACACATAACCAACCCAGATGCCCATTGGTAGTGGACTGGATAAAGAAAATATGGTATATATATATGAAGGAATATTACACAGTCATGAAGAAAAACGAAGTCATGTCCTCTGCAGCAACAAGGATGCCGCTGGAGATCCTCATACTAAGTGAACTAGCACCAAAAAAACCCTGGATACCCAATGTTTACCACTCATAAGTGGGCCCTGATCACTGGTCACATGAGCACAAAGGTGGGAACAACAGATGCTGGACATTGCTAAAAGAGGGAGGGAGGAAGGAGGAGGGATAAGGGGAGCACCAACACACACTGGGTATCAGGTCTCCTAGCAGGGGAAGAGAAGGCATGCTAGAAGCCCAAATCTTACCAGCACACATTTATTTATGTAGTAAATCTTCACGTGTAGCCCAGAACTCAACAAAATAAAATAAAACAAAAATATCTTTTCTATAAAAAATATTTTCAATTATTTTTCTGGAATTTCATATACTTCTTTATAATTGGGTTTTCTTCCTAAAGTATTATTGTTTTCCTTAGAAGGTGATATGTTTCCTTGCTTGTTCATGTGTCCCTATGTTGATTTTGCATTTCTGGTAGAAAAAAATTGCCTTTTCCAATTTTGTGGAGTAGATTTTGTAAGAAAAGACTTGTTTATATTAATACATCTAAGGGGTGGGAGTTCAGCAGGGTGCATTGCCCTTGGTTCTTGGAGGATACAGTAGTGTAGTCTCCATGCAGTCTCTTCAGCTGTTATCCACACAAGTGGTATTTGCAAGTTTCTCAGTGGCCTGGGCTGAGAGCGTATCTGGCAATGGTGGTGTAGCTCTGCCAAGGATGGGCTCACCAGGCTGTTTCTCAGGTCAGGGGTGCATGCGTGCAAACAACAGGTTGGCCATCTTGGGGTTGACTCACTGGGATTGAGGACACTGGGCTGTTACTTGGGCCAGGAGCAGTGACAGTGAAAGCTGGCGGAGCTCTTCTGCTTACCTGCAACAGGAAGTCCCTCCTGACTCGGGGACGATTCGGTTCAGGTGGGAGAAATGAGGTTACAGGAGCCAGGTTCCTCAACGATCCCCTCTAGGAATTCTGATCACCACAGGCGAGGCTCCACTCTCCTGCGTACACTAGCACTCTCCCTTCAACACTCTAGTCAAATCTCAGCTATTTATTTATTGCTTTGCCCCTTTCTTGTTTGGGAGATGAATGCTGGATATCTCTAGTTAGCCATCTTGCTCCCAAACATAGAGGTTTTTCTAATGGCAAGTCACCTGGGCCTCCTTTATGGCTGTAGGTGGCACCTTAAGCCCAGGCTTCCCTCAGTTCCAGTAGAAGATCAGAGCACTCCCCTTCTCAAATAGGGGGAATCTCTCACAGGCTATCCTAGCAATGTAGGAAGGTTGGCCGACTGCACGGTGCTGCTGAATATCCACTCTGACTTGGCATCTCCTTTGACTGAACACAGAACAAAGTTTCCAGGGCTGGAGACGGTAGTCCATCCTCCCCTCCACCCCCTTTGTCTCTGCCTGTCCTCAGGAAATTTCTCCCTTTAGAAGCCCATAATACTTCCCCTATGGGATAGGGCAGGGACAAGTATCCTGCCAGGGAACCCAAGGTGGTGGGAAGTCTGGATGTTCACCTCAATTTCACTTTTAACAGTGTAAAAACAGAGAGTTGGGGGAAATTTTCCAGATACTTGGTGCAAGGCAGAATGTGGGGAGGGACATGTGAATGTGGGAGTCCAATTCTCTTACTGACTGCTTGGAGTCTTTTCACTTCTACGTGGCCCTGGTTACTGTCTCATCCTTATTTTGAGTTTTGGAATATTTCTTGTGATCTCAGTGCTGTGTATTTTATTTTGGTTTTCTTTGGAGGAGAGTGAAGTGAATCTTGAATCTTCACAACCTTCTTGAAACCGAAACAAAAACTCTCCTTTTAAAGGGACTTGTGCAATTAAATCAGGTTTACTAGGAAAATCTCAATGTCTTAAGGTTAGGTGTACCATATAATGTAACATAACAATGTCTATGGAGAAAATACTCCTTGAATTAATAAACAAGCTTATCAAGTCACAGATAAAGAAAAATATACAAAAATAAAATGTGTTTCCACATACTAATAGCAATAATTGGAAACTGAAATCAAATAAACAACATAATTTGCCATAGTATCAAAACCATGAAATACTTAGGGATAAATTTAGCAAACTATGCTTAAGGTTTGTGAACCAGGCTCAGTGGCTCAGTCTGTAATCCTGCGCCTTTGGGAGGCTGAGGTGAGTGGATTGCCTGAGCCCGCGGTTTCAAGACCTGCCTGGGCAGGCGAGAACTCATCTCTACAATAAAATCAAAAAATTAGCTGGGCATGGTAGCGCGTGCCTTTAATTCCGGCTACCTGGAAGGCTGAGGCGGAAGGATCGCCAGAGTCCAGCAGGTCGAGGCTGCCGTGGCTGGGAGCGGTCACTGCACTCCAGTCTGGGTGACAGAGTGAGACTCCAACTCAAAAAAAAAAAAAAGAAAAAGAAAAATTTAGATAATGTATCAGTCTTTCACAAATTGAAGTATAGATTCAATGCAACCTAGTAGGTAGAAATTAACATTTGAATTTAAAACTTATATGAAATGCAAATGTCATAGAATATTTAACACAGTTTTGAAAAATGAAAAAGAACAGAATTGGAAAACTAAAATAATTTGATTTCAACATTTATTTTAACTGTGGTCTGCTATTAATGTAAAATAAATGTGTAGAGAGTTCACAAATAAATAAACCTATACCTAAGTTGTCAATTGATCTTTAACAAAGGAATTGATATAATTTAATGAGGGAAAGAACAGTCTTTTAAAACGGAGCTCAACCCATTACAAAGTGGACAAAAGATATGAATAAATATTTCTCAAAAGAAGACATATGAGCAGCTAACAGATACATGAAAGAATACTCAGTCTCATTAGTCTGTGAAACCGCTAGTCTCACTAGTCTGGAGAAACCACCTAACGCCTGTCAGGATGGCCATCATCAATAACTCAAAAAATAACAGATGCAGCCGGGCTCGGTGACTCAGCCTGTAATCCTGTGCCTTGGGAGGCTGAGGTGAGTGGATTGCCTGAGCCTGCGGGTTTGAGACCCACCTGGGCGAGTTGGCGAGACTGCATCTCCACAATAAATCAAAAAAATCAGCCGGGCGTGGTAACGCATGCCTGTAATTCCGGCTACTCGGAAGGCTGAGGTGGAAGGATCGCCGGAGCCCAGCAGGTCGAGGCTGCGGTGGCCAGAAGCGGCCACTGCATTCCAGTCTGGGCAACAGAGTGAGACTCCAACTCAAAAAATAAAATAAAATAAAATAAAATAAAATAAAATAAAATAAAATAAAATAACAGATGCTGGAGAGGATGCAGAGAAAAAGGAACACTGCTACACTGTTGGTGGGGGTGTAAACTAGTACAACCTCTGTGGGAAACAATGTGGTGAGTCCTAAAAGATCTAAAAATTGACCTTCCATAGGACCCCACAATCCACCTTCTGGGAATATACCTGGAGGAACTCAAAGCAGTCTATGAAAAAGATACCTGCACATGCATGTTTATTGCAGCATTGTTCACAGCAGCAAAACCATGGAACAAACCGTGCTGCCCATTGAAAGAGGACTGGGTTAAAAAAGTGGTACATATACATGATGGAATATTACGCAGTCATAAAAAAGGACAAAATTATGAATTTCACAGCAACTTGGATGGACTTAGAGTCTATAATACTGAGTGATCTAGCCACAAAGAACTGAGTACCACGTGTTCTCACTCATAAGTGGACCTTGAACAATTATCGTAATATTATAAGAAAGGGATTGGCAGTAGTGGGAAACTGCCAGGGGGTGGGGGTGGGATTGGCAGTAGTGGGAAACTGCCAGGGGAGGGGGAGCATACCTCATCAACAAGGGTACCTGCATAATGAACATTTATATACCTAACCCTGGATTGTACCCCACATCTTTAAAATAAAATTTTTTAAAAAAAAATAAAATGATGCTCAAATAACTGGTTATGTATCTATGGAAAAGAATGAACCTTAATTCCTACTTCAAACCGTACATAAACATTAAACAGAATATATACCAAAACAGTAAAGCTAAACTAAAAAACTACTAGAAACACAATATTTGCAATTTTGAGGTGTGCGAAATTATCTTAGGTAGCATACATACAAAAAACACAAACTATCAAAGAAAATCATTTATAAAGTGGGTATCATCAAAATTAGAAACTTCTGCTTTTTAAAAGATGTAGGTAATAAAATGAAAAGGCAAGTTACAAACTGAGAAGAAAATAACATACATATCAGACAAAAAGTGTGTGATCATCTTATATAAATAATTCTAAAAATTCAGTAAGAGGGAGAAAATAACCCAATTGTTTTTTTAATGGTCAATCAATACAAACAGACATTGCACAAAAGAATTCACATGCGTGGTCAATAAGCATATGAGAAGATGCCCAACTTCACTAGTCATGAAGGAAATAAAAACTCCAACCAAAATGAAATACCACTAGACACTCACTAGAAAGACTAAAATTAAAGAAACTGACAACGCCAAGTGTTGACAACAATAAACAGCAACTGGAACTCCCAAACATTTCTGGTGAAAATGGAAAGTGGCAAAACAACTTTGGGGGGAAATTAAATGATTTTTGGAAAGTTAAACATACACTACTAGATATTTAAGTAAAAGATTGAAAAATATATATCCACACAAAGGTCTGTATATTTTTGCTTATTGCAACTGTATTCAATTTAGTCTAAAGTTAGAATTAAGATGAATATCTATCAATAGATGACGGACAGAACAATTGTGGTATATCTACACAATGGAATAGTACTTAGAAATAAAAATAAGCCGGACTCGGTGGCTCAGCCTATAATCCTGCGCCTTTGGGAGGCTGAGGTGAATGGATTGCCTGAGCCCGCACGTTCGAGACCCGCTTGGGCAACTTGGCAAGACCTCATCTCTACAATAAATAAAAAAAAAATTAGCTGGGCGTGGTAGCACACGCCTATAGTTCCAGCTCCTTGGAAGGCTGAGGCAGAAGGATCGCTGGCACCCAGCAGGCGAGGCTGTGGTGGCCGGGAGCAGCCACTGCACTCCAGTCTGGGCAACAGAGTGAGACTCCAGCTTAAAAAAAAAAGAAATAAAAATAAACATATGTGAATGAGTCTCAAAAGTGTTAGATGAGCAAAAGAATACAGATACAAAATAAATTTATATTGCAGGTTTCCATTCATATAAAATTATACAATAAGAGAACTAATGCAGAGTGACAGAAAGAATAGTGATTGCGCCGGGCTCGGTGGCTCAGCCTGTCATCCCGCGCCTTTGGGAGGCTGAGGTGAGTGGATTGCCTGAGCCCGCGGGTTCGAGACCCGCCTGGGCAGCGAGACCTCATCTCTACAA
>NW_007250741.1:10137-21008 GCF_000164805.1 Carlito syrichta
GTGGCCACTGCCCTCCAGTCTGGGCGACAGAGTGAGACTCCAACTCAAAAAAAAAGAATAGTGATTGCATGGGGCTGGAATGAAGGCTTTGTTTGAAAGGGGCAAGGAGGAACTTAGAGTAATTGAAATGTTCTCTATCAGGATGTGATGGTGTTTACATGGGCATATAAATTTTCCAGAACTCATCAAATTATACACACATGGGTGCCTTTTTATGTGTAAATTATGCCTCATTAAAGTTGATTCAAAAAAATCCAGAAGTCTGTTTTAACAACTGGTGGATCTCACTCCAAATATAATTCCATATATCTCTGCATATACAGATAGAAGGATAATAGTGTATAGCTGGAGAGCTGCCTGGATTTGATTGAAAAGTAAAAGTTTATGAGAACACCATACATGTTTTATGCAAAAGAAATGAGCTTTGTGTCTATTTAATAATAATAAAAGAAAGGAAATTGATGAAGCTTAAGAAGTACAGGAAAATGTTTCTTCATCTTAAATTTAGCTCCCAATAAACTACATTATCATGTAGCCTCTCAAGCAACTTCCATATGACCCAGCAATCCCCTTCTGGGAATATACCCAGAGGAACTTACATCATTTACACAAAAGGTACCTGCACACACATGCTTACTGTCACACTATTCACAATAGCAAGAACATGGAACCAACCCTGCTGCCCATCAAAAGTGGACTGGATAAAGAAAATGTGACACATATACATGATGGAGTATTATGCAGCCATGTAGGAGGACAAAATTATGGACTTTGCAGCAAACTGGATGGATTTAGAGTCCATAATAGTGATCTATCACAGAAACAACGAATTACATACCACATGTTCTCACTCACAAGTGGGTCCTGAACGTTTATCACAATGCTACAAGGGAGGGATCGTCAGTCACGGGACACTGCCAAGGAAGGCAGGAGGGGGGAGGGCAAGTGGCATCACAAAGGGTATCTGATCCTAAACCAGAGAAAATGAGGACCAGTTGGCAGTTCAAAGTTAACCTGCATGTAGATTACTCATGTAGCTAATCCTGACTTGTACTCTACATCTCAACAATAAAATAGAGAGAGAGAGAGAAACTTTGTTGAGAGAGAGAGAAGAAGAAGAAGAAGAAACTTTGTTGCAACACCCTAACCCAACTTATTGTGGTTTTTCCTTCTCAGAGGTTAATCTGTTATTCATCCTTCCCTCCCTCCTTCCTTCCCTCATTCATTCATTCCTTTCCTTAGTTTTTTTGAATCAAGTCTCGCTCTGTCACCCAGGCTGGAGTGCAGTGGCACACTCATGGCTATCACATCCTTAAGTTGCTGGGCTCAGGCAATCCTTCCACCTCAGCCTTCCAAGCAGAGAAAAATACAGGTGCACACCACTACCCTGGCTAATTTTTTTTTTGATTTATTGAAGAGAAAATGTCTTGCCACATTGCTCAGGGTTTTCTCAAACCTCTGGACTCAGGCAGCCCTCCTGCCTCCATTTCCCAAAGTGCTGGGATTACAGGCATGAGCCACTGTGTTCAGTTAGCCTGTTATTCTTAAATCAGGGGCTTACCAGTATCTCTGTGTCCCTTTTCAGGGAAAAGGTAAGCATCTAGGAAAAGGGCAGTGATACACAATACCTCTAAATCCCTAGTGCATATTTCTTTCTGTAGACATCATGCTTACTGCTTTTTTGTAGGGGGGAGAGAGAGAAACAGAGAGAGAGAGAGAGAGAGCAGAAAAGAGGAACAAGTAAAATTTTATTTCCAAGTTAGTTAAGATGATTATGATTGAGTGTCACCCTGGATCCACAATCCTTCCCTGAGAAAACCAATGAAAGGATCTCTGGGTGATGATATCATGACGTCACTACTTCCAGCAGAGGCAGATGCAATGAGGCAGCACTTGGAAAAAGTTATTTAAAGTTTACAAATTGTCTATTTCTGGAATTTTCCACTTAATATTTCCAACCAAAGTTGACTAGAAGTAACTGAAAGGATGAAAAGCAAAACCACCGATAAAGGGGGAACACTGCAGTTTGTCAGCCCAGTTACCTACTTGATTCAGGCTAGTTAGAAACTCAACTCAGCAGCAGTTGGAAGAGTATGCTGGCAACTCCCCATTTTTTAAAACTTTATTTTATTATAGAGATGTAGGGTACAAATCAGGATTAGGCATATAAGTAATCTTTAAGATGAAGAAACTTTTTCCTGCACTTCTTTAGCTTTTATTATTTGTAGGTTCAACGGGAGGTAAAACAATTTATACCTATCTCTGTTTGCTGGTACTTAAAATTTCCTTCTCAATTGGCTTAGTTCATTTAGTGTTCCTATAAGGGAATACCTGAAGCTAGGCAATTTATAAAGAAAAAAGATTTCCTTGGCTCACAGTTCCATAGGCTGTACAAAAATCATGGCTTCAGTATCTGCATCTGATGAGGGCTCAGGCAGCTTCCATATCATTTATATTCTGTGCCCTAATTGTTTACATGTATATTTTATAAATACAGTGGCTGCCAGGAAACCTTTGATCACAACTCTTCTATTTCTAAATTTTATTCTGGTTAACTTCTTGTTGTTCTGGGCTCCATGTTCAAATAATTTGTTTTAGAAAAGTTTAGTGGGAAGTGACATCGTCAACATAGCAGAATAGGAGACTCCTGACTCTCCCTCCATCCTTGATGGACATTGAATACACATCTACACATAGACGAATTCCCTTAGAGAGAAAGCCAAAGTAAATGGACAGTCTCCTACACAACGAACAGCTGAGAAAATGTCCACATTAAGCAGATAGGAAAAGCAGAGGCACAGTCAGGCATAAATCTCACCCTGGCACTACACCATACAACCATACAATCAGGAAAAATCCCCAGGATCCAGATTCTCCCTGAGGATATGAACTGTATATATATCACCCTCAATCTAAGGTTCCCGTGATTTGGATCTTAGTTCACCTAGCTCTGGGAGTGGAACGGACTAGGCATCCATGAGTCTTCCAAGACCATAGAACAAAATGTCAGTTTTATACAGGTGCAAAAGTAGCTCCATGGGCTTCTTATTCAAGATCAGGGCAGAGAAGGGGCTAAAACTCAATGCTCCCAATTTTCTTTAAAAGGAGTTTGCCAATAAAGAAGCACAAAATCATGGACTTAACAGCAAATTGGGCGGAATTGGAGACAATCATACTTAGTGATCTATCACAGAAACAAAGAACTGCACACCACATGTTCTCACTCATAAGTGGAACCTGAACATTAATCACGATAACACAAGAGAGGATTCAGTGGTAGTGGGCCACTCCTGAGGAGTGGGGGCACATGTGGTAACATAAAGGGCACCTGGTCCCAAATCAGGGGAAGCAAGGACCGGTTGGAGGCCCAAACTTCACCTGCACAGAGATTACTCATGTGCCTAAGCGTGACTTGTACCCTACATCTCTCTAATAAAATAAAATTTTTAAAAGGGGGGGTTGCCGGCATACTCTTCCAACTGCTGCTGAGTTGAGTTTCCAACTAGCCTGAATCAGGTAGGTAACTGGGCTGACAAACTGCCGTGTTCTCCCTTTATTGGTGGTTTTGCTTCTCATATATTCAGTTCCTTGCAGTCAGCTTCATTCTGAAAATATTAAGTGGAAAATTCCAGAAATAGACAATGTTTAAGCTTTAAGTAACTTTTCCCCACAACATATTGTTACAATTGTTCTATTTTTAAATTAGTTATTATTGTTAATTTGTTATTGTATCTAATTTATAAATTAAATGTTATCATAGGTATGTATGTATGGGGGAAAAGCATCATATATCCACAGCTTCAGACATCTGCAGAATGTCTTGGAATGTGTCACCATGGATAAGGGGGATTACTGTACAGAATTCCTGGAGGCTGACTGGGAGCTCAGCACATCCTAAGCCTTCTCCCCTGGATCACCTCAGTAATATACGCATGTCTACCAATTCTTTCTGAAATGAGATTGCCCACACATTAAATGAATCAACTTTTACAGCTCCCACCCAAGAGACAGCATTCTAAACCATCTAGCTCTGGGAAGTAAAGGGACTTGGCATCTGCTAGTCTCTCTAGACCACAGCAAAAAAAGGGGTTTCTAATAAGCATGCAAGTATTTCCAGGGGCTACACCCCCCCCCCAGGATTAGTGCAGAGGAGGTGCCAAAACGCACACCTTTCAGTTTCTCCCTGGAAGGGGTTTGTCTACACAATTTTCCAGCTGCTGCTTAATTCTCAGGTTTCTACCTAGCCTTCAACTGGAAGCCAACAGAAAATGCAAACAACAGACCTCCAGAAATCTGAATGGGAGTCTGGCATTCCCCAAGTTTTTTCCCCAGCTCACTGCAGTGATAAATCCAGGTCTGTCGATTCTCCCTAGAAGTAGTTTGTCCATGAATCAATTGCCACAACTTCTGCAGCTCCCACCCAATAAACTGCCTCCCTAATCACCTGACTCTGGGAATTATTGGATTCTGCATGTATGAGTCTCCCTAGACCACAAAACACAAAGAACTGGACATTCAACAGGTTCACTTCTAGTGCTTACCCCCTGATTGGAGGGTGCAGTCTGAATGAAAGTGCAAACATTTGTCACAGATCATTCCTCTGGCATAGTGCAGAGAAAATGGGTGATAAATTTCTGCTTTCAGCTTCACTCTGGGGATAGAAAAGACAAGAACATATCTGGTAACACTCTGATCTCTCCAGATGCATCTAGAAGGACTATTTTACATCTTAGCTATCCCAAGTGACTTACAGGACTGGGCACATTCTAATACCTGGCAGGGGGCATTAAAAATAGAGACAGTGGTTTAGATGAACATAAAAATTTGAGAGGCACCTTATACTCTCGGACTGGACTGATTGATGAGGTCCTTCTTTTATACAAGACATATCTGATAGAACCGGGAGAGGTTATTGTCTTACGTAATACACAGAAACCAACATAGAGAGTCAAGAAAAATGAAGAAATATGTTCCAAGTAAAAGTTCAAGATAAGTCTCCAGAAATAAACCATAGTGAAGTAGATTGTGGTCTACTCAACAGGAAATTCAAAATACTGGTCATAAAGATGGTCACCAATGTCAAGTGAGTACTACATAAGCAAACAGTTTCAACAAAGAGATAGAAAGTTTTTTGTTTTTTGTTTTTTTTTGAGTTGGAGTCTCACTCTGTCGCCCAGACTGGAATGCAGTGGCCGTTCCCGGCCACCACAGCCTCCACCTGCTGGACTCCGGCGATCCTTCCGCCTCAGCCTTCCGAGTAGCCGGAATTACAAGCATGCACTACCACACCCGGCTGATTTTTTAAGTTATTGTAGAGATGAGGTCTTGCTGCCCAGGCGGGTCACAAACCTGAAAGTATTTTTAAAATACCAAACAGAAATCACAAAGTTGAAGAACAGAATGACTGAACTAAAATAGTCAACAGAGGAGGTAGATAGTAGACTAGATTAAGCATAAGAAAAGACCAGTGAGATTTTTAATGACATGTCATTGGAAGTCATCTCATCTGAGGAGCAAAAAGAATGAAAAAGAGTGAAGATAGCTCAAGGGACTTAGGAGAAATCATCAAGCAGAACAATATATGTTTGAACAATATATTATTAGTGTGTCATGAGGAAGAGAGCGAGAGAAAGGAAAACAAAACATTCAAAGAAATAATAGGGACAAAAACCTTAAGCCTGGGAAAGAAATTGATATCAAAATCCAGAAAGTCCAACAAATGTCAAATAAGAAGGGTCCAAGGAGACATACATCAAGGCACATTATAATCAAATTGTCAAAATTTAGACAAAGAAAAAACTTTGAAAGAAGCAAGGGAAAAGGAACTGGTTACAGAAATGGGAACTCCCATAAAGCTATCAGCAGATTTTTCTTAGAAATTTTACAGTTAAAGAGCTAAATGATATAGTCAAAATTCTTTTTTTAAATGATGACCAGCCGAGCTCTTTGGGAGGCAGAAGTGAGAGGATTGCCTGAGCTCAGGGGTTCAAAACCAGCCTTGGCAACTTGGTTAGACCTCATCTCTACAATAAATAAAAATAATAATAATAAGCCAGGCGTGGTGGCACACACCTGTAGTTCCAGCTACTTGGAAGGCTGAGGTGGAGGGATCACCTAAGCCCAGCAGGTCGAGGCTGCGGTGGCCATCAGCATGCTACTGCATTCTAGCCTGGGCAACAGAGTGAGACTCCAACACACACACACACACACACACACACACACACACACACACAAATTAAATAAATAAATAAATAAATAAAACGATGGCTAAAAATACCATACCAAGTAATATCATCTTTCAGAAATGAAGGTAAGAATAAGACTTTTTCAAATGAATAAAAGCTGAAGAAGAACAGCATCACTAGACCTGCTTTACAAGAAATCTAGAAGGAGTTCTTAAAACTGCAGAAAAAGAACACTAATTAGTAGCAAAATACTTGAAAATAAAAAACTCACTGGTAAAATAAGTACACTATCAAATTAAAAACACTAATACTATAATGGCACTGTGCAAAGCAATTATATATCTAGCATGAACACTAAAAGGCAAAACTGCTGGGCTCGGTGGCTCAGCCTGTAACCCCGCACCTTTGGGAGGCTGAGGTGAGTGGATTGCTTGAGCCCACGGGTTCGAGACCCACCTGGGCAACTTGGTGAGACCTCATCTCTACAATAAATCAAAAATTAGCTGGGCGTGGTAGCGCGCACCTGTAGTTCCAGCTACTTGGAAGGCTGAGGCGGAAGGATTGCTGGAGCCAGCAGGTGGAGGCTGCGGTGGCCGGGAGCGGCCACTGCACTCCAGTCTGGGTGACAGAGTGAGACTCCAACTGAAAAAAAAAAAAGGCAAAACTATTTAAAAACAACTATATCTACCATAATATGTTGAGGGATTCAAGTTATAAATAAAAAGATGCAAATTATGACACCAAAAGCATAAAGCATGAGGTGGAGAAGTGTAGAGTTTATTTTGCAATAAAAATTTTTATCAGCTTAAAATAGCCAGTTATAAGTGTAATATATTTTTGTAAGCCTCAAGTAACCACAAAGCAAATACTTACAGTAGATACAAAAGATAAGAATAAAATATTCAAATCACATCACTACAGAAAAGTATCAGATCACCAAGAAATGAAGAAAGGAACAATGCATCTACAAAACAACCAGAAAACAATTAGTAAAATAATCTTAGTAAATTCTTACCTATTATTAAAGTGTAAATGAATTAAATTCTCCAATCAAAAGGCATACAGTAACAACATCCTTCTGAACAATCAATAGGCCAATGAAGAAATAAAAAGAAAGCTTTAAAATATCTTGAAACAAGCAAAACTACTAAACAATATATCAAAACATATGGACCACATCAAAAGCAATTCTAAGGGAGAAGCTTATGGTAGTAAATGCTTACATGACAAAACAAAAGAGATCCCAAATAACCAAATATTACACCTCAGAAAATTAGAAAAACAAGAACAAACTAAACCCAAAGTTAGTAGAAGAAAGGAAATATTATAAACCAGATCAGAAATAAATGAAATACAGACAATATAAAAAGTCAATGAAGTTGGGCATGGTGGCCCACACCTGTAATTCCAGCTCTTTGGGAGGCTGAGGTAAAAGAATTATCTGAGCCCAGGAGTTCAAGACCAGCGTGGACAACATTGTGAGACCTTGTCTCTACAATAAATCAAAAATTAACCAGATGTGGTGGCACATGCCTGTAGTCCCTGCTACTTGGAAGGCTGAGGCAGAAGGATCACCAGAACCCAGCAGGTCAAGGCCACAGTAGCCCTGATCATGCCACTACACTTCAGCCTGGGGGATGGAGTGAGACCAAACAAAACAATTCAGAACAACAACAAAAAAACAATGAAACTGAGTTGGCTTTTTGAGAAGCTAAACAAGTCAGTAAAACTTTAGCTAGACTAAGAAAAAAAATGAAAGCACTCAAATAAATAAAATCAGAAACGAAAGAGGAGACATCACAACTGATACCACAGAAATACAAAGTATCATTAGCAACTACTACACACAATTATACACCAACAAATCTTATAACCTAGAATAAATAAATAAATTCCTCGGCACACACAAACTGACAAGATTGACTTAAGAAGAAAGGAAAAAATCAGAGTAGACTATTAATAAGAAGACTGAATCAGTGATAAAATGTCTTCCATTAAAAAAAAAAAAAAAAAAAGCCCAGGACCTGATGACTTCACTGCTGAATTCTACCAAAAAAATTTTAGAACTAATACCAATCCCTTTCAAACTCTTCCAAAAAACTGAAAAAGAAGAAATGCTTCCAAACTCATTTTAGGAGGGCTTCATTACCCTGTTAACAAAACCAGACAACTTAAGAAAAGAAAATTATAGGCCAATATTCTTGGAGAATGTAGATGTGAAAATGTCAACAAAATGCTAGCAAACCATTTTCAACAACACATTAAAAGGTCATTCACTGGAAGGCTGAGGAGAAAAGATCGCCTGAGCCCAGCAAGTCGAGGCTGCGGTGGCCATGAGTGTGCCACTGCCCTCCAGCCTGGGTGACAAGACAGAGACTCCAACTCAAACAAACAAACAAACAAAAAAGGTCATTCACCACAATTAAGTGGGATTTATCCCTGGGATGCAAGGACACTTCGACATATGCAAGCTGATAAATGTGATACATCACTTCAAAAGAATGAAGGACAAAAACTATACGATCATCTCAATAGATGGAAACTAAATAACTTGACAAATTCAACATCTGTTCATGATTTTTTAAAAGCTCTCAACAACTAGCCACCTCCTGTGGCTATTGCAGAGAATTCAAGTGAAAAGAAAAACTCTCAACAAATTAAGTATTGAAGAGATGAACCTCCACTCAATAAAGGTCATATATGATACAACCATACCTGGCATCATATCCAATGATGAAAAGTTGAAAGTTTTTATCTATGATCAGGAACAAAACAAGGATGCCCTCTCCCACTGCTTCAGTTCAACATGGTACTGTAAGTCCTAGCCAGAACAAATAGGCAAGATAAAAAAATAAAAAGCATACAAATTGAAGAGGAGCAAGTCAAACTGTCCCTGTTTACAGGTGACATGTTATTATACATAGAAAACTGAAAGAATCTGGGGGAGGGGCACAGAATGAGGTTACCTAGACCATTACAGGAGGGCGTTGGCTTATATTTTTGTCCTGGTATAACTCCCATTTAGTGGCATATTTTAGTAAATAATATTTTATTGTGTAATCAGTTTTGCTAACTCTCTTGCCCTAGAGTAAGTTTAATTAACTCCACTGGTTACAGTTAACGATGAGTAAATTCCCCCCAGTAATGGACATTAGGATTTTATAATTAACATTTTGCTCCAAGGATGTGTTTCTAGCTATCTGCATGACAAACCATTTGGACAGCAAGATAAAAGAAACAAACCATTATGATGATTCCAGCCCACCTAAGATCTTACCAAGAATGTTTTTCTACCACAGCTGAATGCCCTTTTGTTCCCTGAATCCAAGGAGGTTTGAAACTTTGAAACTTATGTTTGTATCTTGAAACTTTGTTTCTACTCTCCCTGTCCCTAAGTGGTTGACTATCTGAAACTCTGACTGCTGCTATGCTAAGCAGTTAATGGCCTTGGCAACAACTCCCCTTCCACTGTTCTCCCGCTGTTACATTTCACAGGGACACCTTTTGCAGACCAAGCAACTTTCATTCCCAGCCTAAAGGAAAAGGACCTTATAAACCCCCAGCTCCTAGCTTTTTACCACCAAACCCCTCTTCAGTGTTTGGCCCCCTTTTCTATCTTGAGGAAGTCAATCAACCTTTTTTTTTCTAATTTACCTTTTAAATAAACTTCTTCTAACCTACTCCTTGTGCAATTCTTTGCATCTTTCCCGTGATACCAGCACACGAACCTAGCATTTGGTGGCCCATGCAGGAAGGAGTGAAATCTCCTCCACATTCTCTCTTCCTCTCTCTGCTATTTGCCCCCCCCCCCCACCTCCTGCAATAAGCTACATCAACCGAACCTTCCTGTCACCTCAGCTTTATCTAGTATGAAGTTACAACACTGGTAAGTCCATGCAAGACGCTCTCCCTCTTTAGAAGGTCTGAGAATGACCTTGAAAGGCTACTTTTTCTGCTCAGAAGCTTTTCTCACTGGGAAATCTTGGTACCAAGTCTCTCAAACACAAGTAGGAGCAGCCTTGCTGCTGATGGTAGGACTGCCTACAGTGGATCGAGGAGATCAAGGGGACACCCTTTCCC
The DNA here is from genome assembly GCF_000164805.1 of Carlito syrichta. Classification (NCBI taxonomy): domain Eukaryota; kingdom Metazoa; phylum Chordata; class Mammalia; order Primates; family Tarsiidae; genus Carlito; species Carlito syrichta. The sequence continues at coordinate 20,403 of NW_007250741.1, forward strand.
ACTGGACACCCACACACTCAGGCTGACTCCACTGAATTCTCTTATGTGACACCAACTGAGAATGTGGGGGGTTTCCCTTTTCTGGCTGCTCAAGAACCATTCTCAGGACCAGTCCCTCTCTCCCTTTAGGACCTCTTGTGGGGAATTCTCAGTCTGTCGTGGCCAAAGGCTGGAGTGTCTCCTTAAAAATCTCAAGACCCTCTCATTAAAGGAAGACATCTGGGCCGGGCATGGCGGCTCAAGCCTATAATCCCAGCACTTTGGGAGGCTGAGACGAGAGGATTGCCTGAGCCTGCGGGTTTGAGACCAGCCTGAGCAACAGGGTGAGACCTTGTCTCTATAATAAATCAAAAACTTAGCTAGGTGTGGTAGCACATGCCTATAGTTCTGGCTACTAGGAAGGCTGAGGCAGAAGGATCGCCTGAGCCCAGCAGGTCTAGGCAGCAGTGGTCAGGAGTGTGCCTGGGTGACAAAGTGAAACTCCAACTCAAAAAAAAGAAGAAGAAGCCGGGTTGAGTGGCTCAGCCTGTAATCCCGCGTCTTTGGGAGGCTGAGGTGAGTGGATTGCCTGAGCCCACCTGGGCAACTTGGCGAGACCTCATCTCT
>NW_007250741.1:21078-25264 GCF_000164805.1 Carlito syrichta
ACTCCAACTCAAAAAAAAAAAAAAAAGAAGAAGAAGAAGACATCTGTCCCAAATGCCTTATATTTTATTGTAACATAGCCTGGCCAAAATGCAAGTTAGGTGACCAGGAGGTGTGGCCCCGTGGAGGTTCTTTAGCCACTAACACCCTTCTCCAACTTGATCTTTATATCCAAAGAAACAAGAAATGGCTCAGGTTCCCTATGTTCAGGCTTTTTTCAAGTTAGCTCATTGCCAGGACCTGAGCACCTCCTGTTGCATGTTTCTCCTCACTCCTGCTTTAACTACTTTGCTTCTGGATGCCTCTGACCCAGTCGGCTTAGCTTCTCCCATCGCTTGAACTCAGTCTTTACCTCCCTACCCTTTGTCAGTTTCCCAACTCCTCACTCTCCCTTTCCCTAACCTACCCTTACCACCAGTGGAGGGGCCAAGTCAAAGGCCATGGTAACTGACTCTAACGTCCTCATCCTTCTCCCTTTTTTCCACTGCCTTCATATCCTTTGGGAAGGCCCTACCAGGCTCCCAATGGGGCCCACCAGTTTCCTCTCAGAGAGGTGGCTGGGGAAGAGGAACTTGTTAGAGTTCATATTCCTTTTTCCATGATAGTTCTTTCTCAGATGGAATCAAAGTTGGGTTCCTTCTCTGCAGATCTCTCTAAATTTACTCAGGAATTTGAATATCTCACACTGTCATATGATCTTACTTGGAGAGATATTCAATGTTATTTTAACCACCATCACTACCTTCAAGGAACGTGACCGTATCTATGTCAAAGCTTGAGAGTATGCAGATGCCTTAAACCATGGCCAACCTGGCTGATGGCATGACAGCAGTTCCAGGAAGGAACCCTAAATGGGACTACCAACCAACTTCCCAGATAGGGAAAAAAGAGACCATATGATATCCTGCCTGATGAGGCCATCGTTAAACAGGTTCACTATGACAAAATCCAGGAAATTACTCAAGGACCCAATGAGAATCCCACACTTTTCTTAGCCTGCCTCTCGGAGGCATCACAGCGTTATACAAATTTAGATCCTACCTCTCCAGAGAGTCAGTTCATTTTAGCTACACATTTCATTTTCCAGTCAGCCTTGGATGTTAAACAAAGGCTCCAAAAACTGGAAAAGGGCCCACAGACCCTCCAATCAGTCTTTTCAGATCTGATTTTTAAAGTCTTTAATAACTGGGAGGAGGAATGAAGGGAAGACAGAAAGCAAAAAAGACAGACTTACCAACTCCTGGCCTCAGCCCTTACTGGGGCTGGAAACAAGAAGGAAACCTCTAAGGATTCAGGTTATCCTCAAGCCAGATGGCCAGCATGGGGGCACTGTTTCAAGCGTCATCAGTCAGGACATTGGGCTAAGGACTATACTCAGTCGCCTCCAACTACGTCCTGTCCACAATGCAAGCAGGTTGGACACTGGGGAAGTGACTGCCTTGTCTGCCCTGCCAGAGAAAGGCGAGCGCCGCAGCCTCCTGCAGTACCGCCTAACCAGCCTATGTGGCACCACCTTCTCAAACTCAGGCGCTCACCAGGCCACCTGCAGCCTCCCATTCGGTTTCAAAGCCAGACCTGCTCGTGGCTTACAGTCCCTCTGACACACCTCTGGCCCTGTCGTAAACCCCCAGCACTCTCCTGGACGCACCACCAAGACAACTGAACCTAGAGTAAAAGTTTCTGTGGCCGGTAGGCCTGTTTTGCTCGTTATTGGTATGGAGGCAAGCTACACAGCCCTCCCTATATTTCCAGGACCCTTCCTCCCCCTCCCATCCCTACAGTGGGGGTTAAGTGGCATTCTTTCTACAGCCCAGATCATGCCGCCATGGACATGCCTACCAGGAAATCAAATGTTCTTTCACTTCTTTTTAGTCCTCCCCTCTTGTCCTGTCCCCTTGCTTGGAAGACGTATCATGTGCAAACTAGAGATTTGCCTTGTTCTTTATCCAGGACCACCACCCATTGCCTTTATAGGACTGCTTTCCAGGGAAGTTGAGCCCTCTCCCATTTCGGACACTGCACGACCTACCTGATCACTTCCATACATTTTTTCCTACATCCAGGAGCAGGCATCTCTCGATTTGGGACACCTCTACTCCTGGCAGAGCCTCACACATCAGACCCTCATTTCAATCCAACTTACAGACTCTCTTTTCTTTCCTGACACACCTCAGTATCCCATCAGTCACATCTCTTTACAGATTCTTAAAACTTTTGATCACCAAGTTTCTTGTGAGTGGGGTTCTTAAACCCACTGATTTTCCTTATAATACCCCCATTCTCCCAGTTCGTAAGTCTGATGGATCCTACCATATAGTCCAAGACTTACGATCATTAACAAGGCTGTTGTTCCCTTCCACCCCACCGTACCTAACCCATATACCCTCCTCAGTACTGTCCCACTAGACACACAGTACTTCACCATTTTGGATCTCAAAGATGCATTTTTTTTTTTACCATACCTCTTTCACCATAGTCTCATGGCATTTTTGCTTTTACCTGGACTGACCCTGACACTAGTCATTCTCAGCAACTTGCTTGGACTGTCCTTCCCCAGGGCTTCTGAGACAGTCCTCACCTTTTTGACCAGGTACTAACCTCTGATCTTTCTCAGCTTTCATTTATAGACATCACCCTCATCCAGCACGTCCATGACTTACTGCTGTTAGCCTGTCCCTTTCCTCCTCTCAGTGAGATACTGCTTCCCTTCTTACTTTTCTCTGTAGCAAAGGATACCAAGTATTCCTTTGTAAGGCTCAACTTAACTTGCAACAGGTTATTTATTGAGGACTTGAGCTTAGCCCAGGACATAGAGCCATAACTGCCCAGAGGAAACAACTTACCGCCTCTTTGCCATACCCTCAGTCCAAGGAAGAGCGTCATGTGGTTTTAGGCCTTACCAGATTCTTTGGAATCTGGATCCCAAACTATGGCCTCGTAGCTACACCCCTGTACAAGGTCACTCATGGACCAGAACATGAACCTCTAAATTGGTATTCATCAGCATGCAATGCTTTCAAAGCCCTTAAAGAGGTCACACAGGCTCCAGCCCTAACTCTTCTAGAAAAAAATTTTCTCCTATATACAACAGAGAGGAGAGGAATAGCATTGGCATTGCTGGAACAGAAATATGGACCAGATCTTAGAGTCATGGCCTTCCTTTTGAAACAACTGGATACTACTGCAAAGGGATGGCCACCTAGCCTCAGAGCGCTAGCTGCCACAGCCGCATTAATACAGGAGCTAGCAAATTTACATATGGTTGTATACTCCCCATACCAGGTTGTAGACGTTTTGAACAACAAAGCCTATGGGTTCCTCACCAGTTCTTGCCTTACTCAATACCAAACTCTTCTGAGGGAAAATCCTAACATCACCTTTCAGAAAACTGACACTCTTCTTCCCACACCAGAGCCTATGGAACACTCCTACCCAAGACTCTAGAAGCATCTAGAGCTATCAGAGCAGATTTAACAATGTCCCTCCCTTGGACCCAGAGTACCTAGGGTACATTGATGCAAGTAGCTTCATTCTTCATGGAGAAAGGAGGGCAGGATACACTGTGACCACCACTACTGGGTTACAGAAAGTGCACCACTCCCTCTGGGCACCTCCACACAAAAAGCAGAGCGTATTGCCCTAACTCAGGCACTCACTTTGGGTAGCTTAACATATATACAGACTCAAAATACACACCTCATATCCTACACTCCCATACAATAATTTGGGAAGAAAGAGGACTTTTACCCACCAAGGGGACACCTATTAAGCATGCCTCCTCAATTTTACAACTTATTAAAGCCCTTAGCCTCTGTCCCAAGTCTCAATTATACACTGCAAAGGACATCAGAAATCACTGTCTGGATGCTTTGGGGAATGGTAATGTGTATGAGGAAGCTAGAAAGGCAGGCTTTATCCCTTACCTGACTACTGAGGCACTAGCTTTACTCTCAATTACTCGTGAATATTCTAATGAGGAGTTATAATATCCACAGCAGCAAGGCCTATTGAAAAAGGTCCATGGTAGGCCAGGCTCAGTTGCTCAGCTGAGCACTTTGGGAGGCCAGGGGAGTGGATTGCCTGATGTTGTGGGTTTGAGATCAGCCCAGGCAACTTGGCGAAACCTCGTCTGTCAGTGACCAGCACTGACCAAGGGTGGGTTAGGACCCGCACCAGAGAATCTGGACA
>NW_007250741.1:25450-26729 GCF_000164805.1 Carlito syrichta
TTCGTATGTTTCATATGTCTAACCTTTAATTTTGATATGATCTAGTGATTGGACTTTAATACTATGCTATATCCTATTAAGCTAATACCTCATCATTAATTCTTTTATAAATTGTATAGTAATTATTATATTTGAATAATGTAGCAAAAGGAAACAAAACAGCAAGTATAGATTTACACAACTATGAGTGTATATGTATATATTTTATCCTAACAAGTCTACTCTAAAAATCAAATAGTAGCTGTCACACTCTTGAACAAGGAAATGCAGGGCTGCCAAGATGGCGGCCATGGGCTGAAGCAGACAGAGTTTCGGTAATTAACGAAACAAAAAAAAACGTTCTGCCTGGCTAGGGGCAGGGCGACAAAACTATCATGGTAATTTAGTTTCTAATCTTAGCCCTAGGGGAAACAGCTTTCCAAAGCTGACTAACCAGTCTACCAGGAAATAGAAGTTAAAACATATCTAGAAAGAAGTAAAACTTAGAAAGACAGAGAGAAATAATTCTGCTATGCACTTTCCATCAGGTGTATTGAGATTTACTTATAAGTTTTACTGCCATGTATGCACACTGGTCACTAATCACACGCCAATATTATAGGTATAACTGATATCCTATATCAGAGGCGATCTTCCAGATGGGCCTTTACAGGCCTCAGCCATGTAGCTATAGATGTTGGCTCCCAACACTCATCTCTACAACAAATTAAAAATTAACCAGGTCTGGTAGTGTGACCTGTAGTTCCAGCTACTTGGAAGGTTGGGGCGGAAGGATCACCTGAGAACAGCAGGTCGAGGCTGCAGTGGCCGAGAGTGTACCACTGCATTCCAGCCTGGGTGACAGAGTGAGACTCCAACTCAAAAAATAAAAAAATAAAAAGAGCCATTGGCTAACACTCCAGTGAAGCCTTGTCCTACCTGCCAACCAGGAGGATGAGGTTCTCGCGCACCTTCATAATTTGTTACACATAGGGAGGAAGCTACTATATAAACTTCTAAGTTCTTATATTATCCGTTCTAATTTAAAATGTATATTAAAATCTAGAACCCAAACCTGCCCCATTTTCAGGACTGTCAGTCCCCCCAAAATATTTAAAATCACCTCTTTTTCTTCCCATTCACCAGTTAGGGAATCACCTGCCCCTCGATTTTACTCTTATGGCCAGGTATAAGTAATACAGGTATTGGCCGGGCTCAGTGGCTCAGCCTGTAATCCCAGCACTTTGGGAGGCCAAGGTGAGTGGATTGCCTGAGCCCACGGGTTCAAGACCAACCCGGG